>NC_084592.1:45454912-45462412 GCF_033807715.1 Cololabis saira | reverse complement strand
TGCATTTTGGTCTTTTTTTTCTTCTCCCAGGTGGCCGTAAAACGTGTGTTTGGACGTATAAGAGCATCGTCAGGTGGTTTGATAAGAATTATTTAATAAGAGTTGGATGGAGGTAAACGAAGGCATGTGCGTATAAAAGCATCTGGTCTCGGTTCCAGGAAAACCGTCCAATTAGGTCGTCTGACAAGCCTTAACCTTTGACCCTGCCAACCTGGAAACACTTTCATTAACGCGCTCGAGCCATGACTGGCTTGTTTCAGGGAAACCTGGATCAACTTTCAGCATCATAGAGGACAAAATAGATCTAATAATCCAGGTTCCTGCAGCCGGCTGGTGAATTAAAGTATCAACCTACTTTGTTTCAAAGGTCGGTAAAGGAGTTTCAATTTCAATAATCCCTAAAAGCCCCTAACATGCGTTAAGAAGAGTTACGGGAGTCCGACGCCGTAAATAACAGAGGAAATCAGCTGACGGGATGAACCCGGTACCCCTGAGCCGCTGCACTCGGCAGAACTTGGCAGCAGCGTTTTTGGCAGAAACGCTCCACAGCTAAATTTGGGAATCACCTCCAAACGGATCGACAGCAGATAGAAACATCAACATCACCGCCGGAGGATTGATGATGATGATAATGATGCTCGGTCTGCGGTCGAGCGTCAGAGAATCCAGAGTTGTGAGACTTTAAATCAAAATCTCAAAAAAGGAAAAGTTCTGCATCTCTCCTCGGCTGCAGGTCCTTGTTGTTGTTTATCCCTGAAACAAGCGGCTTGAAACTTGCTGACCTTGCAGATCCTGCAGGAGTCGTCGTTCATACTACTACTACTACACTGCAAAAACTCAAAATCTTACCAGGAATATTTGTCTTATTTCTAGTTAAAATGTCAAATTTTTTGTCAAAAAATCTCATTACACTTAAAACAAGAGTCATTACCAGAAAAATAACTTGTTATTTGACAATTTTCACCTGTTTCAAGTAAATTTTCACTTGAAATAAGTACAAAAATCTGCCAGTGGGACAAGATTTATCTTCTCATTACAAGCAAAAAAAAATCTTGTTCCACTGGCAGAATTTTCTACTTATTTTATGTGAAAATCTACTTGAAACAGGTGAAAATTGTGTTTTTTTTTTCCAGTGATGAGTCTTGTATTAAATGTAATGAGATTTTTTTGACTTTTTTTTGAAGATTTTGAGTTTTTGAGACTTACTTACAAGCACAAAAATGTTCTACTAGAAGGAATGATTCACCAGGAAAAGGTCTGATCACATGACCAAACACTGGTGCATGCAACATGTGGATCACTTCACTTCACTTCACTCTATTAATTTGTCTCTTGAAGGGCGATTAAGTTTGCAGCAGATATAAACATTCAGCACATTCATAACACAGCCACGTTCAGACATAAAAACATACATGATGCAGCAGAAAAAAACTACATCAGATGCACCAAAGCTCACAGCCCACAGAACACAAATGAGGGAGAAAAAATAAAAAGGGAGAGTACCGATCAGCATGAATAGTTTTAAATACATTTCAACAACACAGCTGGCAGCATGGACCAGGTTCTACACTGCAAAAACTCAAAATCTTAACAAGAATATTTGTCTTATTTCTAGTTAAAATGTCTCATTTTTAGTCAAAAAAGACTCATCACTGGAAAAAACAACAATTTTCACCTGTTTCAAGTAGATTTTCACTTCAAATAAGTAGAAAAATCTGCCAGTGGATGAGATGTTTTTGCTTGTAATGAGAAGATAACTCTTGTCCCACTGGCAGATTTTTCTACTTATTTCAAGTGAAAATTTACTTGAAACAGGTGAAAATTGTCAAATAAGTTATTTTTCTCGTAATGACTCATTTTATTTTGTATAATGAGACATTTTAACTAGAAATAAGACAAATATTCCTGGTAAGATTTGGAGTTTTTGCAGTGTAAACCCTAAATCAGGGATGGATTCAGACTCACCTCTGCTCCTGTAGGGAGTTGCAGGACCGGACAGAACCGAGCCGGCCATGAAAGCCACGAGGACCAGGAAGCTGCTGGAGCGACGCTGCTGCTGCATCCTTGCCAGTCTCAGGTGAGGTGATCCAGGTGAGATCAGAGGTGTCAGGACAGTCAAAGACCCGGATGTGGGATTGGTTCGGTGCTGCAGATGCAGAGATTGGAACTTTTCAGGGCTGCAGATGCAAAGATTGGACCGGATGCTCCTCAGAATCGATTCTTCTCAGGACGGGTTCAGCTCTCAGGACTGGACTGCTGGATGCTGCAGGCTCCATCTATACTTCCATCAGGGAGGGAGGTGCCGGGTCGGCAGGACACACCCTCATCCTCACACCCCCGTCCTGTTCTTCCCCGTCTCACTCTCTCCGTCTCACTCTCTGGAGAAACTTTTTTTTTTTTTACAAGAATTCTCAAAATTAGCCAAATACTTTAAAGTGGTCCTCCACTGCTTTTCAACTTCCTTAGAAATGAGTTTTTTAACAGCGTATTAAGCAACTTTAACGCAGCGAAGAGGGCCAGTAAAATGTAACTTAGAACTCTTAAAACGAGCAAAACAGTCCGAATAAAAAGAAAAAAGACTCGTTTTTTATGGAAGCGGAAGAGACGGGTTGGGCTTCGTGTTTTTCACGCCCAACTTTGCGGCTTCTAACTTTTGAAAAGTGTTTCATAAATAAACTTTACTCTTTGGCAATGTGTGTTACATTAGAAAAGCTAACTTATGTAATTAGAGGTAAAGCACAAGAATTGGAAGAAGTATGGACACCTTTAATGGATTTTCTCAAGCAACAATAGCATATATATATCTGTAAAACAAGTAAGTATGACCATTTTTGTTTGTTTGTGAAGCTATTGAGTGTGACAATTTTTTTTTAAATTTATTTATCTATTTTTTTGTAATTTATTTTATTTTATGTTTTTTTTTCCATATGTTTATTTGTTCTGTCTTGTTTTGTTTTTGTCTGTGCTGCTTGCATTTTATTGTGCAATTAATGTGATACTTGCTGATTGTTTTTTTTGTACATTTATATTGAAATTCTATAAAAATATTGTAAAAAAAAAACAAACTTTACTCTCTCACTTTAACTGATATTGTTTTACATTAATTCTGATCAAATTGGTCCAAACGAGTTGCTACCGGACTGACGTCAGAAGGCCACGCCCCCGGACCACGCCCCCTAACCACACCCCCCAGCTAGACTGGAGTCAGATTCATCTTCATGTGTTTTAATTTCCTCCAAAGCCACATTGAACCTCTTCTCCTTCAGAATTTCTGCATCTCAGTTCCCTGGAAAACAACAATCTGCATCATCCAGGATACAAATACCGTTAAAAATAGTCTCTCTGTGTTTTAAAAACATGCAGAGACCAGTGAGCGTTGGCTGATGGATCTCTTTAAGGCGATGACAGCGCCGGCCTCTGAAGTCCGGCTCGGACCGCCCATCATCACAGTCTCGACTCGGTCCAGTTCAGCATCTGTTTGTGAGCAGAACCGAGCCAGGAACCGCAGCCAGAGTCGCTCCTGCGGGACGTCTGGCTGCCCCAGGCCTGTTTCTGAGCACGTGAGCGACCCGCCCCTACAGAGCTCCACATGCAGCCGCACGAGACGGGAAATGATGTCGCCGCCCACGGAGGAGGAGGTGTGTCTGCAGAGGAAGTCCCCGGACTGGAGTGGAACCGAGCTGGAACCGAGCCTGAATCGAGCCTGAACCAGTCGTGTTCGGGGTGGGGGACTTTTGGCGCTTTTCTACTAGAACCTACTAGCTGGGAGGGAATTCATGAAAATTGTGCACTTGGTGACACGTTTTTGATATTACGCATGGTGTTAGGTACAGTATGGACATAAAGGCCCAATCCCAATACACCCCCTACTTTCTTTCACTAGCCCTAAAAAAGAAGGCACAGATTTTATGGCACTTGAAATCTTCCCAGGTCTGTCCCAATACTCCCACTACTGCTACTTTCAGCACCACCCCTAAAATCAGGAAGCTGAGAGCCAAAAGCTGTTTTAATTTCAGCTGTAGCGCTGTTAATATGCCACTTTATTAAGTTTTAATATTTTTTCAGGCGTAAAAGTAACCGTTAAGATCCCCAACCTGGGCTCAGTTTATCCAAATAACGCCTGTTAAGAAATTTGACCCGATGTTTTCGGAGATGATATGAGCCGCCAGCTCGGAGCAGCACCAGCAGCTGTTACCATGGTAACAGCAGCAGCAGCCGGAGTACAGACGTGATCGCCGGGTCAACCTGCGCCGTCGTCCCAGGGGAGAAACCTGCAGCTCTGTGGAGAATTACCACTGGCTGAAATAAATCATTTAGGAAGATAAATGTTGGTTTAATAGATGAAATCTAACAGTTGTAGCTACACCTGTTAAGAAATTTGCTCCGAAAATTTCGAGATTTCTGCCTGCCGGCTCCGGAGCTGATTTATGGGTCCGCGTTAAATCGACGCAGAGCCTACGGCGTGGCCTAAGTAACCTATGCTGTAGGCTCTGCGTTGGTGTAACGCGGAACAATAAATCAGCCTTTATTCTGGCATGATCTTCACAACAACGGGCAAACGAGTGATTATGTACATTCACTGAGTGAATATTATGAAAGTAAAATATATATTTCTAGCTAGAAATGTAATCAAAACGCATTTTTATGCAGAAACTAACTCAAAATATTGAGTTAGTTGAGTTAGTTAAGTTTAGTTTATTCACTAAAAAATAAGAAATGTCCGCCATGTTTTTTTTTTTTTATTCAGTCCGCAAATGACGACGAAAAGCATTCTGGGAAATTTTTCTGGCCCTAGATCAACTAGTGAGCATCGGAAATCCCTCGATCCGTAGGGACAGATTCATAGCCACTACCCTCGTTTTCTCCACTCCCCCTAGGTGAAAAGAGGAATTGGGACACCACTACCCTCACGGGAACGCGCAAAATTTAGGGGTAGGGCTGAAAACTAGGGGTAGGGGGAGTATTGGGACAGGGCCAAAGTTTTCAAAAACCATTGCAAACAAATTGGGACGGCGCACTAGTGGCCGGTTTGCAGAAAATTCAAAATGAAGGCCACTGTTCTCACCCTATGAGATTATTGACACTACAGCAATAGTGACCTGTACAATAAACAGAAAATTGCATTCCTTGAGGGTGAAAATATGGGTCTAGAGCCCTCTATAATCTTTCTATGTGACTTAATTCTAGAGATATGGAGATTTTTGTGCAAGAAATGACCTTGAAATAGTAAATTTATCTCAGAATTGAATTTCTAGCACCAAAAAAGTAGAGAAAGTGACAATATACAACAATGTAGGACTAAGAGAAGCTGAGAACCTTTGGTCTTTTCGGCGGGAGCCATTTTGAATTTTCTGCAAACCGGCCACTAGGGGGCCGTCACAATTTGTTTGTGGTGGTTTTCGAAAACGTTATATCCATACTGCACCTAACAACATGCCAAATATCAAAAACCTGTCACCAAGTGCACAATCTTTATGATTTTTGACATATTCCCTCACAGCTATACTCGTCTCTTCTCCACTAGGTTTGGTTCTTTCCCAGTAGGGGTCTAACGTGCCGAGTAGATAGTTTTCTGTGTTTACTCTGCCGAGGATCTAAGCAGCTGAGTCGGGCTGTGATGTCATCACACTCCAGGCCACCGATTGGTCGGGGGGTTGGAGTCAGACGTCTGAGTCAGGATGTGACATCAGAGAAAGAGAGACACTTTTCCGTAGGCCACGTTTCCACATAGCCGGGTATTTACAAAAACGGATATTTCCCCCTCTACGTTTTGAAAAATACCATCATTTCCACAAACCCGCAAAATAGCTGTTAAGGTGCTATGAGCAGCCAAACCTACAGGGGGCAGTGTAACGAGAAGATAAAGTCATGCTAGCCAATCAGAATCCTGGAAAAAAAACATCAACAAATGACACGAGTAACTTCCAGTTACTTCCAAGATGAACGAGAGTGTTTGGTTTGGAGTGACAGAGAAGTGGAGTTATTTTTAAGTGTGACGTTAGAATATAAAACAGGTAAAATACAAGAAAATATTGACGGTGGCCAAACAAATTGTAAACACAGGTCACACACATGACGTTGGTGACGTTTCTGTCTCATAATGTGACGTTCTGAAGCCTAAATGTCCGTTTCTCTCCGTTTACAAGCAAACGTGAAGACGGAGGTTTTAAAAATCTCCACTTTGGCCGGAGTTTTTCGGAACTGATCATTTTTGGTGACTTTGAACTCCGTTTTCGTGTAAATGAATGGCCAAAACGCATGAAAACACAACTGTTTTTGCTACGTGTAAACGGGGCCTTAGGGTGCGCTCACACAGGGAGCTTTTCCCCCTAAAGATTGTTTGGTATATGTGAACACAGTCGCGCTCGGATGCGGCACAAATCAAGCGAGCCGAGATCTCCTAGGAGAGGTTAGGGTTAGGTTCTCGGCCCGATTCCATTCCAGACCTGCAGCAGACCGGTCCGCTCTTGCGCCGGTAGCACATACATGAATGGGAAAGCCGGCGGCAGGCTGCACTTTGCGCCCTCTCTGTGAAAGGGGCTTGTTGTTTTTCCTGGGGTACGGAAGAGGAAATTCCTCCCACGTTCAGTTCTGACCAATCAGAGAACAGCTGGTTCAGGCATGGCATTTGTCAACAGCTTTGAACCGCTACAGACAGTTGCCTTGTGAACACAAACGCCACAAACGAGAAACGAAACAACTGTATCGATTTAGCCCCTGAATCGGAACAAAACAAACGGACCACAGGTGTGAACTTAGCTAGACTCGTTGTCGTCGGTTAAGTCTGCCGGCGCCGTCGGCTGATGGGCCGAAGGTCCCAGCAGACTCCCACCGAGAAGGATCCTGAACCAGTCTGATGTGGTTCCTGCTGGTTCCTGAGTGAGCTGCTGGTGAACGTTTACACCCGGTTAGTACGAGCTAAGCGTCACCCCCCCCCCACCAGGCCGACCCACAACCAGTCACTGCTAAATGTGATCGGCTCTTGAAGGACTTTACTCAGATCTCAAAAGTGATGACAGCTTGTCATTGGCTGCACCAGCCATCAATCAAGAGACCACACCCCTAATTATACGTACTAGTGGTCGGTGGAGGAACTGCAGGTCCGGTGTTCTGTCAATTTCTGCTGCTTCGTCGAAAATGGCTACCGCCGCATAAACATAGCATCTGTCTATCGATTTTTGCTACACTATCAAAAAATGCTACCCAATGGTTTTCTACCTTTGTAGAGCTACAAACCGTGTTTTACTCCCTAAACCACCTCCTTGTCTCTTGCCAGGCCGTCATTGTAAATAAGAATGTTCTTAATGACCTGCCTGGTTAAATAAAGGAGAATGACTGAATGAATATCAAATAAAGCCATAGAATTGTTTTTTTTTTCTCTTTATCGTATAATGTTCACAAAGTGTAATGCAATTCATGTCATGGGTAGTTTATTTTGAAGGATCAAATACTCAACATCTTATATTATCAATTTTAAATCAATATTTCAGGGGTAGCATA
>NC_084592.1:45444912-45449912 GCF_033807715.1 Cololabis saira | reverse complement strand
TGCCTTTTTGCCCCTCTGAACGTGCCCCAAAAGTCACCACATTTTGCACCAAGCCAGGCCTGGCGAAAAATTTGATATTTCATGGTTTGCATTAATGGGCGTGGCCTAATGGCTCAACAGCGCCCCCTAGAAAACTTTGTGCCTCAAGCCCCACAATACGGTTTGACGTACATGCACGAAAATCGGTACACACCTGTATCATGTCACAACTTAATGAAAAGTCTCTTGGCGCCATGGCCGAAACCCAACAGGAAGTCGGCCATTTTGAATTAATCGTGTAATTTTGGCGCAATTTATGCCACTTCTACGGCCGTTAATACGGCCCGAACCGTAACGTGCACCCAGGTGTGTTATACATCAAAATGTGCGTCTCCATCCTGTGACGATGCGCATAACTTTTCTCAGTCAAAAGCGTTGCCGTGGCGACGATAGACGCCAAAAAGCGCGCCCACCCTTCATCTGATTGATAGTTCCTACTTTCTGCCATAACTTTTGAATGGTTTGACATAAAGAGTCATGGTGGTGTCATCGGACTCGATTTTGAGTCCTTGACCTTTATTAGTGAAAATTTTATGTGCGAGGGCCCGTTCATCGCTGCTTGCAGCTTTATTTATTATTAAAATGTTATATTGGTGATTCTAATCAAACTTTTATTGTCCTTTATTGTCCTTTTTTTCCAAATGAGAATCGACAAGGGAATTGATAAAGAACGGAATCGTTATACAGAATTGAAAATGGAATTGGAATCGTAAAAATCCTATCAATTCCCATCCCTAACGACCACAGGTCCGACCCGGCAGGCTGAGAGTCTGCAGGTCCCGGCAAGCCGAGTGTCTGCAGGCCGAGTGTCTGCAGGCCGAGTGTCTGCAGGACCGGCAGGCCGAGTGTCTGTAGGTCCCGGCAGAGTTTCTGCTCTGCATTTTCACAGATGTCACCTCATTAGTGACACCTGTGCAGGTGTTGCAGCCAGAACGAAGGTAAAGTAATAACCGCAGTCCGTCCTGACGGAGCAGGTATGATGAACAAGGAGAGTTATCCTCCGCAGGACGGCCGTAAAGCACGTCTGATCTATTCATCACACTCAGCCTCTTTCTGCCTCTGCTGTGTTTTATTTTGTATGTTTAGAGGTAAAAACGCTGCTTTTTTTAGTCCCTGAGAAGAGCGGCGCTCGCCAGATCCGAACCTGCTCTTTGATGGATCACCTGCAGAACAGATTCACATCAGATGTTTTATTATTACTCTCCAAAAAGGGGGAAGAAAAAAGCAGACGCAACCCCCCGAAGGGAGTTAGATCTCATCTATTCAGACATCTGCAGCATGAAGACACCGTTTCATTTTCCCTCCTTTGGTTTGGGTCCAACCTGAAAGGAGCTGATACCTGAACCTCGGACAGGCTTCACGTCTGCTTCATGTCTGTCTCACCGGCTGGATCTTCTTCACGATGATGGGATTCTGAAGACGAAGGTATGAGGGAGGTGACCCAAGCACCGTATATCATAATCATCAAAACATATCACAATTTAAAAAAAGATACAAAGAAACATTCTATTCAAAATACAGATGCGAATAAACATGTAGATATGTACATTTATTAATATATTTAGATATATAGATGTATATGTACAGCATATGTACATATGTACAGTATTTGTGTATCTATATCTCTATTAATATATAGATATGTCGATATATAGATTTATAGTAATTTTTATGTATATAATTGGAGGTAAATATATGAACCAGTGTGTATATATAGCATATCTACTCTTATATAGTTATTCAAGTATATTGTTATACCACTGCTGTCTATTGTTCTCTATTATATTGTAGTATTATAGTAAAGTAATGATAATGTAATACTATGCATTATAATTACTTCTACTAGTACATACATACATAGTAGCACAACTAAATGCTGGGCGTTTGTTTTGATTTCTTTTGTTTGCTTTGATTTGCTTTGATTTTGAGTATATTTATATATATATATATATATATATATATATATATATATATATATATATATATATATATATATATATATATATATACATATAATTGAGTGTCTTATTATATGTAAGATTATATGTAAGAGTGTATGTAAGATTCAGGGGTAAGACTGGATAAGTGGTTACTTCATTATATTATATATATATATATATATATATATATATATATATATATATATATATATATATATATATATATATATATATATATTTGTACTCTTTTTTTATCATGCATGTTTGAAATAAAATCTTCAAATCAAATCAAGTCAAATGATGGGTCGATTTTCCAATTCTGAATTGATTCTCATATTAAATCCTAAAAGTCAATTCGTATGTCTAAAGATCGATTTTCTTTCATCATTACATTACAATTTTTGGTATTTTTGTGTTTATGCCCAAAAAGGAATGTTTTGTTCGACACGAGGTTTTTGCCTTTAAATATGTTTAAAGGTATGGAAACATTAAAGTTTTCAGTTATAATTGCATAAATTGTCTATATTTCATTACTTTATATAGCGTCTTGGGGTTACATTTGCATAAGATGCTGAAAAACCAAATTCTTTAAAATTAAAAACCCGATTAAGAGCGAAAATGGAATGAAAATAAAACCGGAATGTGGGAAAAAATAAAAACCGATTTCATACGACTCTGTTTCCTCCCTAGATCTGTTTGGTAATTCTACACGATGTTTCTGTTTGCAGTTCTATCAGCATTCTGGGAGCTGATTGGTCCTTACAGCATCATTAGCTGCAATACTTGCTGTTGAATCTCAATATACTCACTCATCTTCTCCCGCTTATCCGTTACCGGGTCGCGGGGGCAGCAGCCTCAGCAGGGATGCCCAGACTTCCCTCACCCCAGACACCTCCTCCAGCTCTTCCGGGGGGAGTCCGAGGCGTTCCCAGGCCAGCCGAGAGACATAGTCTCTCCAGCGTGTCCTGGGTCTTCCCCGGGGTCTCCTCCCGGTGGGACATGCCTGGAACACCTCCCTAGGGAGGCGTCCAGGAGGCATCCGGTACAGATGCCCAAGCCACCTCAGCTGACTCCTCTCAATGTGGAGGAGTAGCGGCTCGACTCCGAGCTCCTCCCGGGTGACCGAACTCCTCACCCTATCTCTAAGGGAGCGTCCAGCCACCCTGCGGAGGAAACTCATCTCGGCCGCTTGTATCCGCGATCTTGTCCTTTCGGTCACTACCCAAAGTTCATGACCATAGGTGAGGGTAGGGGCGTAGATTGACCGGTAAATCGAGAGCTTCGCCTTTCGACTCAGCTCCCTCTTTACCACGACGGTCCAGTACATCGACCGCATTACTGCGGACGCTGCACCGATCCGCCTGTCAATCTCACGCTCCATTGTTCCCTCACTCGTGAACAAGATCCCGAGATACTTGAACTCCTCCACCTGAGGCAGGACTTCTCCACCCACCCGGAGAAGGCATGCCACCCTTTCCCGATGGAGAACCATGGCCTCGGTCTTGGAGGTGCTGATTCTCATCCCTGCCGCGTCGCACTCGGCCGCAAACCGCCCCAGCACATGCTGGAGGTCCCGGTCCGAAGAAGCCAACAGGACAACATCATCTGCAAAAAGCAGAGATGAAATCCTGAGGTTCCCAAACCGGATCCCCTCCGGCCCCTGGCTGCGCCTAGAAATCCTGTCCATAAAAATTATGAACAGGACCGGTGACAAAGGGCAGCCCTGCCGGAGTCCAACATGCACCGGGAACAAGTCTGACTTACTGCCGGCAATGCGAACCAGACTCCTGCTTCGATCATACAGAGACCGGACAGCCCTTAGTAGAGGGCCCCGGACTCCATACTCACTCAGCACCCCCCACAGAATGGCACGAGGGACACGGTCAAATGCCTTCTCCAGATCCACAAAACACATGTAGACTGGTTGGGCAAATTCCCATGAACCCTCGAGCACCCTGCGGAGGGTATAGAGCTGGTCCAGTGTTCCACGACCGGGACGAAAACCGCATTGTTCCTCCTGAATCCGAGGTTCGACTATCGGCCGTAATCTCCTCTCCAGTACCCTGGCGTAGACTTTCCCCGGGAGGCTGAGAAGTGTGATCCCCCTGTAGTTGGAACACACTCTCCGGTCCCCCTTTTTAAACAGAGGGACCACCACCCCGGTTTGCCACCCCAGCGGTACTGTCCCCTTCCTCCATGCAATGTCGCACAGGCGTGTCAACCAAGACAGCCCTACGACATCCAGAGACTTGAGGTACTCAGGGCGAATCTCATCCACCCCCGGTGCCCGGCCACCGAGGAGCTTACGAACCACCTCGGTGACCTCGGCTTGGGTGATGGATGAGCACGCCTCCGAGCCCCAACCCTCTGCTTCCTCAGTGGAAGGCATGTCAGTCGGGTTAAGGAGATCCTCAAAGTATTCCTTCCACCGTCCGACAATGTCCCCAGTCGAGGTCAACAGCTCCCCACCAGCACCATAAATGGTGCCGGCAGAGTACTGCTTCCCCCTTCTGAGGCGCCGAACGGTCCTCCAGAATTTCCTCGAGGCCGACCGAAAGTCCTCCTCCATGGCCTCCCCGAACTCCTCCCAGACCCGAGTTTTTGCCTCCAAGACTGCCCGAGCCGCGGCCCGCTTGGCCTGCCGGTACCTATCTACTGCGTCAGGAGTCCCACCGGCCAACATAGCCCGGTAGGACTCCTTCTTCAGTCTGACGGCATCCTGTACTTCCGGTGTCCACCACCGGGTTCTAGGATTGCCGCCACGACAGGCACCGGAGACCTTGCGTCCGCAGCTTCGAGCCGCCGCGTTGACAATGGAGGCAGAGAACATGGTCCACTCGGACTCGATGTCCCCCGCCTCCCCCGGGATCCGAGAGAAGCTCTCCTGGAGGTGGGAGTTGAAGACGTCCCTGACAGAGGGCTCAGCCAGACGTTCCCAACAGACCCTCACAATCCGTTTGGGTCTGCCCGGTCTGTCCAACCTCCTCCTCCGCCAGCGCATCCAACTCACCACCAGGTGGT
>NC_084592.1:45344912-45439912 GCF_033807715.1 Cololabis saira | reverse complement strand
TGTAACTATCAACAAACCTTCAGGTGTAACTATTAACATTCCTTCAGGTGTAACTATCAACATACTTTCAGGTGTAACTATCAACATACTTTCAGGTGTAACTATCAACATACTTTCAGGTGTAACTATCAACAAACCTTCAGGTGTAACTATTAACATTCCTTCAGGTGTAACTATCAACATACATTCAGGTGTAACTATCAACATTCCTTCAGGTGTAACTATCAACATACTTTCAGGTGTAACTATCAACATACCTTCAAGTGTAACTATCAACATTCCTTCAGGTGTAACTATCAACATACTTTCAGGTGTAACTATCAACATACCTTCAAGTGTAACTATCAACATTCCATCAGGTGTAACTATCAACAGTCCATCAGGTGTAACTATCAACATATTCAGGTGTAACTATCAACATACTTTCAGGTGTAACTATCAACATTCCTTCAGGTATAACTATCAACATATTCAGGTGTAACAATCAACATACCTTCAGGTGTAACTATCAACATTCCTTCAGGTGTAACTATCAACATTCCTTCAGGTGTAACTATTAAATTACTTTCAGGTGCAACTATCAACAGACCTTCAGGTGTAACTATCAACATTCCTTCAGGTGTAACCAGTGCTTTAAGTGGGCCGGTACGCACCGGTACGGAGTACCCGCACTTCTCAATATTAGCCTCTGGCGTACCGGGACTTCTTACGGCGTACCAGGACTTCTCATGAGCTCCTAGTACTCTGTATACAGTGGCGTCTCCATGACAACGCGACTGCCGCTCGCGAGACGTTCACTCGTAAGGAGGTCTCGCGAGTCGAGTGTGCCAGAAAGCCAGAAAGAACGCGAAGAAGAAGTTTGGATGTTTGGATGGTTAGGTGAACGTGTTACCTACGTACCTACCGTATTTAAAAATGTTGGCGTGGCTCCAAAAGGGCCAAAAGAGAACCCGGACCGATGACGCACCCGGTGAAGATGATGACACAGGAGGACAAACAGACGTTGAGTTTGAAAGTGGAGAGCAGCCAGTTAGCAGTAGCGCTTTTGCTAACATAGAAGTGGCTTCTGATTCACCTGTTTCCTGCGACATCAACAATAACTCAACAAGAGAAGAATGGCCAGACTGCTGGTCAAATGACCAAATAAGGTACTTTTGCTCACAGAATGAGTGGCTTATAAGTAAGAACAAAAGGCTTGGGTGCAAAGTATGCAGTAAAGTTAACTCCCTTGCTACCCAAACACACCCGGGACTGAGGTTGTCACATGAGTGGGGTAGATGTTTAATCTCTGCATTTGGAGCAGACAAGGCAACACAAATGTTGTCTTTGCGAAAGAAGATCAAAGAACACCGAGATTCCAAGTCACACATAAAAGCAGCCGAGATAGAAAAAATGTCATCACGCAACGAAATACAAAAACACATTCAAGATATGCACAAGGCTGAGTATGATACAAGTTGCAGAGTGTTCCGAACAGCATACAAAATTGGCAAGCATGGACGTCCATTTACAGATATGCCAGTTGATGTGAGACTGCAGGAGCTGAATGGAGTCAACATGGGTCGAGTTCTGCACTCAAATAACACACGTGCTGATATCATTGATCATGTTTCAACAGAGATGAAGAAAAAAGTGGCTGATGACATAGTCAAAAACAGGCGAAAATGATGTGTGTTGATTGATGAATCCACCACAATCAGTGGAAAGTCTGTGTTGGTGGTGTGTTTTCAGTCAGCTATTCCCAACGCAGAGCCAGACACAATATTTTTTGACCTGCTTGAGTTGGATGGGACCACAGGAAATTACATAATAGAGAAACTGCTGGCATGTCTACATAAAAATGGCTTCGATGACCACTTCTTGCATGAGTGTTTTGAGGCATTTGTGTGTGATGGAGCATCAGTAATGCTAGGTAAAAGAGCCGGGGTTGCTGCACAACTTTGCACCAGTTTTCCAGACTTGTTTGTGTGGCACTGCTCAAATCATCGTCATTGGGGATGTTCTCAAGGAGGTCGGTGGACTGAACCATTTAAAAATGTTCTTTGACAAGCTCTACACTCTATATCATGCCTCACCCAAAAACAAAAGAGAACTGGGTCATTGTGCACAGAGTGTTGGCCAACATCTCCTTACAATTGGACGAGTTTTGTCAGTAAGATGGGTCGCTTCAAGTGAGAGGACTATGAAAGCTGTCTGGGAAAGCTACAAAGCTCTTCAGGCACATTTTTCCAGTGCTGCCAGTGAAGTCTCAAGGGATTCAACGGAGAGAGCAAAATACAAGGGACTCAATGATGTTCTCACCTCAATGTCCTTTGTTGTCAATCTTGGAGTGATGTACGATGCCCTCACAGAACTCAGTGATCTGTCGAGGCTGCTCCAAAAGAGACATGTCGCTGCCTGAAGCAGACAAGCTGCTGACTGGACAGGTTCGAGTCTTTGAGTCAATGGTTTCCTTACCAGGCCCATACACAAAAAGGGTTCTTCAAGCTCAGACAGAGGGGTCCTTCAAGAATGTAGCCCTGCATGACAATCCAAGAATTGTGAGGATCAATGCAGGACAGTTCTTCTGCAGCATGGCTGAAAACATCAAATGCAGGATGTCTCCAACAACTTCCTCTCATGTCAGCACTCAAGACAGCTCCTCACACAGAAGTGACAGTCAGCTGATAACGGACATAAAGGCTCTTCAGCCAGACACTTGGCTTGAGGGAGAACTGGACATACAGCATGGTGATGAAGAGGTGCTCCGCTTGTGTGTCAGGTTAAAAGTGGAGAGGAGAAAGAGCATCCAAGGATTTCGGGAATACAAGGAGCTGAGGGGATCCCGGACACCAGAAGCTCTGAAGCCTCTGCTAAAAGCTGTCCATACAATTGCTGTGTCTACCAGCGAATGTGAGCGTGCCTTCAGTTGTATGAACAAAATTCATACAGACAGAAGGAACTCCCTTGCTGTTACCAGACTTTCAAACCTGATCTTTCTGAAATGGAATGGGCCACCATTAGAACAGTTCAATCCACAAAGCTATGTCATGTCATGGCTGGCGAAAGGGAGACGAAGCGCAGACGACAGAGAATGTGAAGCTCCAAGCCGTTCAAGCAAAGATGACCCCAAGACCTGCTGGAGCCTTTTCTAAGTAGGTTGAAATATAATCACAATTGTCTTATATATTCACAGTCCACTTCTTTTGACAGATTTGTACAATATAATGCAAACCAGAACAGCAACACTGCTATGAATTCTACTTAAAAAAGCTTCGTAGTTTTTAACATTTGTTGTCTGAAAAATTATTATTCTTCTTTATGTTTATTATGGGTCTGTGTGTTATTTTCTCCATGCCTCGTCTCCATATTTGATCTATGTGTGTCTCTCATGTGTCTGTCCACAGGACAACAACTCTAGGTGCCAGTTAGTTCGGTTGTGCATCAGTTAGTTTGGTTGTGCATCAGCCTCTCTGCTACCTGAGGGTCACCCCCCTGAACACCTCCCTTGTGTAAACAGAATTTGTTTGAAAAATTCACTAATACAATTTTCTTTTTAAATTTCTTTTTTCTTTTTTTCTTTTTCCCTCAGGATTTCATCTCTGCTTTTTGCAGATGATGTTGTCCTGTTGGCTTCATTGGACCGGGACCTTCAGCATGTGCTGGGGCGGTTTGCGGCCGAGTGCGACGCGGCAGGGATGAGAATCAGCACCTCCAAGACCGAGGCCATGGTTCTCCACCGGGAAAGGGTGGTGTTCCTTCTCCGGGTGGGTGGAGAAGTCCTGCCTCAGGTGGAGGAGTTCAAGTATCTCGGGATCTTGTTCACGAGTGAGGGAACGATGGAGCTGGAGATTGACAGACGGATCGGTGCAGCGTCCGCAGTTATGTGGTCGATGTACCGGACCGTCGTGGTGAAGAGGGAGCTGAGTCGAAAGGAGAAGCTCTCGATTTACCAGTCAATCTACGCCCCTACCCTCACCTATGGTCATGAACTTTGGGTAGTGACCGAAAGGACAAGATCACGGATACAAGCGGCCGAGATGAGTTTCCTCCGCAGGGCGGCTGGACGCTCCCTTAGAGATGAGTTTCCTCCCTTAGAGATAGGGTGAGGAGTTCGGTCACCCGGGAGGAGCTCGGAGTCGCTCCTTCACATTGAGAGGAGTCAGCTGAGGTGGCTTGGGCATCTGTACCGGATCCTCCTGGACGCCTCCCTAGGGAGGTGTTCCAGGCATGTCCCACCGGGAGACCCCGGGGAAGACCCAGGACACGCTGGAGAGACTATGGGCCAAATCCACAAAAGGATTGCACGGCTTTTGCGGCCGCTAAACCGGTGCAAATGAGACAAAAAGAGAGCGTCGAATTCACAAAGCACCCGCAAAGGGCGAATTGCACCACAAACTGCGCTGCCAAGCAAATAGTGTCATGGTGCGCCTGTGCCATTTGCATGCATGTAAATTAGGTAATATTCATACATTCGGCGCAAAATTGCCCCCTTTCTATGCAAATAAGCCTCATTGCAAAAACCGTCTAATTCACAAAGGCCAGCGCTATTTGCCACACGCAAAAATAGTGGAGCAAATACCGTCTTTTCGAAGCGTGTATTAACTGCGCGCAAACTCACTCCTCACTCCCCGTCTGTCTCTGTTTCTCTCTCTCTTCAATATCTTTCAAGCCTGTGTGATACTGAATGATATTAAAGGTGAAATCTACAGTCAGACATGACTGTAGACAATCCGATCAAGTGGGGTTGTGGACTTATCTCGGATTTAAAAATAAAAATAACAGGAAGGAGCTCAGGATTCATCCATACAGTAAGGGGATGCTTTATTACAAACAATTCCAACATATAAACATATAAATCTAGAATGTGTGTGTTTAACAGCTGACCTGTAGGTGTGTGTAGCAAAACACAGAACATGAATTACCGTCAGATGTTAATGAAGTTACTGCAAAACTTTATGGGCGTGTTTGCGCCGGCATATCATTAGAGCAAAATCTTTTGTGAATAGGACCTTAAAGCGGGGCAAATTGCGGGCGCAAATGCGGCGCAATTCACAGCGCTATTTGCGGGCGCAATCTATTCTTCGTGGATTTGGCCCTAGGTCTTTTTAATCATTATTTAATCATTATTTACAGAAAAAAGACCCCAGACACAAACACGCCGATTCAAACACGTGACTCCAGGACCAGAACAGGCGTGTGAGCAGACGGAGGTCCACTTAAATGTCTGAAGGACAGAACGCTTGTGTTTCAGCCAGGAAGACGTATTGTTTGTGTAAGACGTCATCTTTAGATTACACGCGCTCCGTACAGAGTTGGAGCCCGTCTTTAGAGCACGGGAGCATCTGGTTTCCATCAACCCGTCACAATAATAACCCTGGCTGTCGGCCGGGAACCAAGACAGACATCAGCAGCTGGGCGAGGAAACCGCCGGACCCGTTAGAACCCAGCATGGAGGACTCCTCGGCCTCTTTGTTGCTCGCTGAAAAATTCACTGACCAAACATGAGAATAAAGCTATCCATCCACCCAAAGCAATAACTGTGTTACACGCAAAAAGAAACAATAACTTTCTTAAGACAAGTTTATTTATATAGCACAATTCAACACAAGCTAATTCAAAGTGCTTTACATAAACATTACACATTACAACACTTTATTACTCAGCACTTTGGCACCCCAGCATTTTAATTTTAATATTAAGTGATCTGTTTTTTTTTATTGGATCTGTTTTTATCTTGGTGTTGAATGCATGCATGAAAAATGCACTGATGCTGCTGCTGTAAGACTTTAATTTCCTGCAAAGGATTAATAAAGTATCTTATCTTATCTTATCTTATCTATCTTATTAAAAGTGGCAAGACTACAGTGGCCATTCGCCATTGCTGAAAATAAAAGTAACGCTGCAAACAAAAAGAAACACCGCTGCAAATAAAAGAAACGCTGCAAATAAAAAAGCCACAACGGAAGGGAATTACTGGGGACTATTTTTGCTGATGCACCGGTGTTTTACATTAAAAATTACACGTAGCGACGTTGAACACTAACCTTTTCACTTATTTTCTCGTTCGTTGTTTTTCTTATTCCTCGCTCTTCTTATTTCTTCCTTTTCACTTACGTCCTCTTCGTCGTCTTCTTCTCCTCTCACATAAAAAACACCGGTGCATCAGCAAAAATAGTCCCCGGTAATTCACTTCTGTTGTGGCTTTTTTATTTGCGTCGTTTTTTTTTTTATTTGCAGCGGCGTTTCTTTATATTTGCAGCAGCGTTTGTTTTTATTTTTAGCGTTTATTTTATTTGCAAAGCGTTTATTTTATTTGCAAAGCGTTTTTTTTATTTGCAGCAGCGTTTCTTTTTATTTGCAGCGTTTCTTTAATTTTCCGCAATGGCAGGTCTCGGCCACCGTACAAGACACACTTAAAACATAAATAAAAAATAAAATGAAATAAAATGATAAGAAAAGAGGTAAAATAATAGAAAGCACAAGTTGTTAAAAAGTAAAGGCAGTAGATCTAGCAGGTTCATCTCATTCTTACAATGGCAAGAATTACGTTTCTATACGGTCAAAACGTACAAAGACCGGGTCAAATACAGTATTACAAAAGTAATCTGTAACAATTCGTACGGTGAATTAAACCAATTGGACAATTCTACGTCACAATGCTTGTTTTAAGTGTGCCTGTCACTCACAACGTGTGAAATAATAACCGACTGATCATAATCAATCAATAAGAAGTCATGTTTGTTTATTTGTTCATTTGTAAGGATCCCTATTAGCTGTGCCCTTAAACACGGCTAGTCTTACTGGGGTCCACGTTAAAAAACAATACGTTAAAAACAAGACATAAAGAAAGAAAACGACAAACCTACATTAACTTTATCGTACATGTAAATCATTATATTAAAGCAAAAAAACATACATGAAACATTCCAATATACAGTAAAACATCATCTAGGCCATGAAAATCAGATAAAAAATACACCTCACCCTGTCCAGTATGTATATGTGTATAAGTGTGTGTATGTTATCCTAAACATATTATATTCCAAGGTGTTTCTTAATTTGCTTTTTGAATATTGATTTCTGTGTTCATTTAGTCATATAGTCATATAGTTCCCCTCTGGGGGACTATTAAAGGATTTCTTATCTTAGTGGTAAAGAATTCCATGATTTCATTGATCTATATTCTACAGTTTGCTTCAGAAAATTAGTGTTTGGCTTAGGAAGGGAAAATTACGGAAGAGTATCAGGGCCATGGAGGAGAAAAAATATTTGAGAGGGGAAGATTTTTTTTTATTGTGCACTTCGAGGAAAAAGTCGAAATGTCGAGAAAAAAGATGAAATGTCAAGATAAATGTTGAAATACAATTTAAGGAATAAAGTGGAAATTTCGTGAATAAAGTCGAAATTTCACCTTTTTTCTCAACATTTAAACTTTATTGAAGGAATTTTGCCTTTTTTCTCAACCTTTCGACTTTTTTCTCGAAATTGTACTTCAAAATTAATCTCGACATTTCGACTTTTTTCTCGAAATTGTACTTCAAAATTAATCTCGACATTTCCACTTTTTTCCTCGACATTTCCACTTTTTTCTTGAAGTGCATAATGAAAAAAAATCCTATTTTTCTCCTGCCTGGCCCTAATACTCTTCCCTAGAAAACCGACCCTTTGTTTCCTGTCTAGTGGTGTATATACTGTATATGATTCTAGATTGTGTCTTAACTGATTGTACTGATATAATGGAGTTTTGGATTGTAAAACTTTCCATATTGAAAACAGAAGTGCAGCATTCACTCTGTCCTCAACTTTTAACCATCGTAGACAGAAGAGCCTGCTGTTGATACTGGTGTTATATGGACCCTGGAGAACAAGGCCTTGTTCTGCACCAGCTGGAGTTTATTTAAATCTTTTTAAATAGCATTCGCCCAAACTATTTGGCAGTAGTCAAGCTGCGAGAGAACAATATTGTTTATTACTATTTTAGTCAATTCTGATGTTAGAAATTTTCATCGCTTTACCACTGCCAATGCCTTACCCATTCTTTTTACAACAGTTTCAATGTGTTTTGACCAGGAAAGCTTATTGTCAATGATGATTATTGTTAATAATCATTGAGAGCAAAAAATTTGAATGGTGATTGAAATTAGATCAATTGCGGTAGGTTTTTTACACGTCGGAGCAGCAGGTAAGCGTTGGGAGGACGAGCCGGTGATCAGAAACAGACCTCCAGGGCAGCTGAGCTGAAGATGAGAGGTGGAGGACGCTGTGCAGGAGAAGAACGAGGAGGTCGTGACCTTCCTGAAGGTAACGGGGAGCGTGAGATCCCCCGGAGGGGGATGGATGAGCTCCCAGCGCTGATGGGAGACAGAGGGAGGATCGCGTTTCTGAACACGTGGCTGCGGCGGCCTGTTCTGGATCTCTACGTGGATTTCTGACAGCACTGATGGAATAACGCAGGGGTCTTCAACCCTGGTCCCCGAGGACCGCTGTCCTGCATGTTTGAGATGTTTCTGCATGTCATCAAGGTCTGAAGAAGTGTGGTAATCAGTGCGTTTACATGGGAAGTTTAATTCCTCTTTAATTGAGAATTAAAATTAAATCTTATTTAAAATGAGTAAAAATTACCATGTAAACACCTAATTCCGAATGAAAATTGCCATTCCGAATTAAACTTAATTCCGAAGTAAGTGGCTGGTTCATTCCGATTTTAAATCCGAATAGAATAATTCTGTGATCATGTTTACACTCATTCGTCTTTAAATTAATTCCGGTCTTTCTGCTCGTTCTCTCGCCCGTCTGTCTCCATGACGCTTATATTCCGCGCTGGGCTTGTTTTCCAAACAAAGTTTCAAGATGGCAGCACACAGTAAATGGTGGTCAAGAGCAGAGACCATTTATTTAAAGGAGCCGTATGTAAGAGCAATAATGAAACGAATCATAAAATGACCCTGATATGTCAACAGACATTTAAAAACGACAGCGCTCAAGCCAGGATATTCCAGTTTAAAAAGAGGAGTTGCAGCCCTCAACTGATGTTTATGTTGTCATTTTTTGTTTTGGCCTGAAGCTCCACCCTCCACCTATCTCCCAATCACCAAGTCAGTATTGTTTCTGAAGCTCCACCCTCCACCTATCTCCCAATCACCAAGTCAGTATTCTTTCTGAAGCTCCACCCTCCACCTATCTCCCAATCACCAAGTCAGTATTGTTTCTGAAGCTCCACCCTCCACCTATCTCCCAATCACCAAGTCAGTATTGTTTCTGAAGCTCCACCCTCCACCTATCTCCCAATCACCAAGTCAGTATTGTTTCTGAAGCTCCACCCTCCACCTATCTCCCAATCACCAAGTCAGTATTGTTTCTGAAGCTCCACCCTCCACCTATCTCCCAATCACCAAGTCAGTATTGTTTCTGAAGCTCCACCCTCCACCTATCTCCCAATCACTAAGTCAGTATTGTTTCTGAAGCTCCACCCTCCACCTATCTCCCAATCACCAAGTCAGTATTGTTTCTGAAGCCCCACCCTCCACCTATCTCCCAATCACCAAGTCAGTATTGTTTCTGAAGCTCCACCCTCCACCTATCTCCCAATCACCAAGTCAGTATTGTTTCGGAAGCTCCACCCTCCACCTATCTCCCAATCACCAAGTCAGTATTGTTTCTGAAGCTCCACCCTCCACCTATCTCCCAATCACCAAGTCAGTATTGTTTCGGCATCCGGGTTGCCAGCTCGGCTCTAATTATCGCAGCAGCCGCTACGAACGTGTTGGATGAAAAAATGCCTAGCTTTCCAAAACCTAAAAGACCTCGTTATGAATCCGAGTTACGGCGTGACAAGGTCCGAAATAAAACAAGGATTTGTATAGGAGATGCTTTTGATATATGGAGACGGCTGAAAGCGGAGAAGAATTTGAAGACAGACGCCAACGTTGCTGATTTTCTCCTGGACAGGTAAGATTCATAGCTAAATGTTTGGGGTGTCGTCAAAAAATGACCTATCTGACATTTCATATATAAATACCGTATTTTCGCGACAATACGGGCGCCGTGTGGAAAGGCGCACCCTCAGGTTTGTGTCATTTCTGTATTTAAAACACACACACGGCGCACCGAACCTAAAGGCGACGTCTACACACACACACACACACACGGGCGCGCCGCAGAACACACACACAAGCACACGAGTGTGCGTATTTAAAAATAGAGTGGGAGCAAAAATTTGTTTGATTGTAGGCTACTTTACAGTATTTCAGTTTTTACATTAATCAAACCCATCGAAGTCTCATCCTCTGTTTCTGCATTAAAGAGCTCCGCTAAATCAGCTGTGCCAGTCCCAATTTCCTCGGTTTCAGAGTCACTTTCCGTGCCGTGCGGCACCTCGGACTTGCTGGCTTTTGCAAAAGCTCGCAAAATAGTCCCAGCAGACACGTTGGCCCACGCATCAACAATACATCTGCAAACTGTGGCATAACTTGCCCGGCGCTGCTTTCAACTCTTGGTGAAACTGTGTTCTCCCTCAGTCATCCATCTCTCCCACGCCGCTGCAGCCTTAAGGCTGATTTATGGTTCCGCGTTACACCAACGCAGAGCCTACGCCGTAGGGTATGCGGCGACGCGCACGTACGGTGCGCTTCGCTGCGTAGGCTCTGCGTCGATTTAACGCGGTCTGAAATGTGGTAACATTTACGATTCTGTTTGGCTAATCGCCATTAGTAAATTTTGCAGTACATTATTACTTCACAAAAGATCTTTCATAAAGAATTAAATACAGAAAATAAACTTACTGTGTAGGACTCGTCGCTTGCCATGGCAGCCTACGTTCCTGCTGCATTCTGTAGCCTACCTGGCAACCTGGTCGGGGAGGAGGGGGAGGGTACACGCCGCTCAACAGTATTTTGAAAGTGACTGCAGTACCAGTTTTGGCAATTTCTTACACACGGCTCCTTTAATAAATAGCTTGGAGGACCTGGAAATAATTACAAGAACAGATGGCAAGAAACATCAAAATTGTGAGCTGTAGTTGTAGCGGCTAGGTTAAACGTGCTGCTGCTTCAAAAATAAAATCTAAACAAATCCAAAAAGGATGCTAATAATGTGGTCCTCCATGTTGTTGCTAATCGAGTAAGTTTGTTTTCTTCCAGTAGACGTAAATACTTAAAGACGTCCACCCCCCTATCCAATCAGAACCATCCCAACCCCCAGACCTGTAGAGGAATTGGAGAAAGACGATCAAACGTGTTTTCCATGTAAACCTCAATTCAGAATTACTATTTCCATGTAAACTCGAAGGAAAATAGTTTAATTCTAAATAATTTAATTCGGAATAATTAATTGCGAATTCAAAAACATCATGTAACCGTGGCCACTGACACATTAGCACATGATCCACTTTAGATGCTAATTGATCACTACTTGAGAAGTTTTGGTTTGTTCATTATTCACTACAAGAGTTAAATTTCACTGCAATTGATCTAGTGAGCTAACATTGTTTACAGTATGTTTACAATTTGAATTCTTACTGCTAACTAGGACATTTGTATTTTGTATTTTGAAAAGGAGTAACAGGTTACAGGATTTACATTTGTAGCCTGTAGTCTGTTTAATTTGTATAACTAAAGAAAGTAATGTTTAGAGGTTGATGTAGCCTAATTGAGTTTCATTTATTTGAATATGTATAACACATAATACATCTGCTGTCTGTCATGACAAATATTCATTGAGATTTTCATCTCATTTCCTTTTTCAGTTTCAGTGTTCAATGGCGCTTAAACAACATGACAAGGAAAATAAATGCGCTTTATAAACATCGGTATGAAGCGTGGACTCGATGATTGGCCAGGAAGTCGTTACACAGCGGTTTCTCACCACATGTTTATGTTGCCTCGCCTCCCTGGACCACGAGGACCAGGACACAGCTAAGCTAATAATTCTGTTTCTCCTTTTTAAGCCAATAAAAGAATCAAAAGATCAAGATGAGACCTCTGTTCATGGAAGCCAAACAAAGCGAGCGACTGGAGCACAGCGGGGATCAAACCGGCGTCTCCTTCGCTTCCTTTGAAGCTTTCCTTTAAACGCAGTCAAACGTAAATGCGTTTCCTGGATGGAGGCCGTCGTTGGTAGATAAGCTATCTCAGATAAGCTCAAAGACCAGAGACAGACTACAGAAGCCCGGCTCCGTCCAACAGCAACAACATCTGTCCAGCGGCGTCTCAGTAAACGTGATAAACGAGCAAATGTTTTCACTCGCTGCCATCGTTCGTCTGGGACGATCCTGCGTCATTTACTCCGACCGCAGGACCGAAGGGGGAAGCGGGGCATCGATAGTCAGTAGGCTACGAGTGAGAGTCAGTACGTTTACATACAGTCAAAATTGGGGTTAAGGTCAATATTCCAGTTACTGAAACATTGGGTTTAATCTGTTTCCATGCGTGAGCTAACAGGGTTATCCCTGTTTACATGGTAATTGTAATCATTTGGGAAATTTGGATCAAACCAGCAACGCACGGAGAACGTCATGACGCAATTCTCCTCATTTCCGCTTCTTCTTCTTCTATCCAAATCCAAAACAACAACAATTAAAGCTGCAAGCAGTGATGAACGGACACCCCCGCCCCCCCCGGGTTACCCCAAATTCCTACCTTTGCTGTTCACATAAAACTCAACTTATCATCATAAGCATATCAGAAATGACACCATCCACGACTCTCTATGTCAAACCATTCAAAAGTTATGGCAGAAAGTAGGAACTATCAGATATGGACCAATCAGATGAAGGGGGGGGCGCGCTTTTTGGCGTCTAGCGTCGCCATGGTAACGCTTTTGACTGAGAAAAGTAATGCGTGTCGTCGCAGGATGGAGACGCACATTTTGATGTACAGTATAACACACCTGGGTGCACGTTACGGTTCGGCGAAGAAGCGGCCCAAAGAAATTGCATAAATTGCGCCAAAATTACACAATTAATTCAAAATGGCTGACTTCCTGTTCGGTTTCGGCCATGGCGCCAAGACACTTTTCTTTAAGTTGCGACATGATACAGTTGTGTACCGATTTTCGTGCATGTACGTCAAACCGTATTGTGGGGCTTGAGGCACGAAGTTTGAGCCATTTTGACACGCCCATTAATGCAAACCATTAAATATCAAATTTCTCGCCAGGCCTGGCTTGCGTGCAAAATTTGGTGACTTTTGGGGCATGTTAAGGGGGAAAAAAAGGCCCTCATTTCGTCGGAAGGAGAAAAAAAAAACAAAAAAAAAAACAAGGAAAATTCAGCAGCAACGGGATGACCGGGAGTGGGCGAGGGGGGACCACAGGCCAGCACGCAGCTCCTGAAGCTCCGGCCTGCAAACATGCACAAAAGAGAAAAAAGGGGGCCAGCACAAGAAACTACAGGAGCGATGGATAAAAATAATAGCTATGAGATACTTAGAATAAATAAAAATGGAAATGGAGAAGAGAAGAAGGGAAGAGGAGAGGAGAAGAAGGGTGAGAGGAACCGCCCAGTGGATCATGTCGGTGCCCCCCTGCAGCATAGGCCTATAGCAGCATATCTACCACCAAGCTGGTAGACATGCCCTGTTGGTCAGCAGAGGAACTGCAGGTCTGGATCTGGACCCTAGTGATACGGATCCAGACCCTCGTGGTCAGTAGAGAAACTGTGACTTTTCTTATTTCCTTGTTGTCTTTGAGGGGGAAGTTTAAACATTAAAACGGCGTCTGCAGAGGTTAAAATGTCCTTTTCAGACGTCAAACAACAAAACATCAAAAAGAGTTTTGAGTTTCAAAATGAAAATGTTCTACTGACGACACAATTACAAGAAGGTGGACCCAGATTCAGCTGAAGGAAAATATAATTTCTACTTAAATCAGGAAAATGTAAGGGAGAGTTTCAGCAGGACAGGATGTTGTGGAGGACCGGACCACCAGAATAGAAGAGAATAGAATAGAAAGCCTTTATTATCATTATACTGGTACAATGAGATTAGGCAGCAGATCCGTAAAAGTGCACACATGCAAAAACTATGTAAACAAAGACTGTGTAAAAAACAAAATGAGAAACAGGAAACATAAATATATATACACTATGAAAATGAGTGAATGAGAGAATAATGATGCACTGAGTAAAGAATAGTGCACATAATGGATGACAGAGGTGTCAAGTAACGAAGTACAAATACTTTGTTACCTTACTTAAGTAGAAATTTTGGTTATCTATACTTCACTGGAGTAATTATTTTTCAGACGACCTTTTACTTTTACTCCTTACATTTTCACGATATTATCTGTACTTTTTACTCTTTACATTTTAAAAACAGCCTCGTTACTCTATTTCATTTCGGCCTTTAATAAAAACTATCCAGTTAAATTGCTCCATCCGGATAGAGTGAATTTGGTTGTGGTTGGATGAGAAGTATAAACATAATACCATTCCCACACCCTATTGGTTTGTACGCGTCTGCTCTCTGAAACACATGTTAATGCTCAATAGTACATGTAGCAGGGTGGATGCTATGGGGGCCCGCCCGAAGGATGGAGAGACACGGAGTTTCGTGCAGAACCCTGTTTTATTTAGCAAACTCACACCCACATGTGCACAAGCATCACACACAGCTTCTCAGACCCCTTTTCTGCTGTCCAGCTCCGCCTTATAAGGCAGGCAGGGTGGAGAGATCCACTCAGGCGGATGGGACACAGGTGCGCGTGTCCCATCCACCTCTCCACCCTGCCACAGTACACATATATGGTTCTTTAATATATTTGCATTATACTAAGATGCATTCATTTTCAATGGCTTTTGTCCTTAATGGCTTTTTTCCCCCTTACATTACTTTTACTTTTATACTTTAAGTTAGGACTGGGCGATATGGACCAAAAGTCATATCTCGATATTTTCTAGCTGAATGGCGATACTCGATATATCTCGATATTTTTTCTGTGCCATAATTGGGGTTTCCCCCAAAGCATTATAGCATAGCGTCTCTGTTAGCATCTCTGTTAGCATCTCTTTTAGCATCTCTGTTAGCTTCATTTTTTTCTGAGGCAAACCCTTAAAAAAACAGTCAGTTTTAATACAAAGCTTCGTGCCAAATGTCACACAGGTTCCTTTATTAACAGAGGTCTGCACAATATCAAAATGTATAAAACAAATGAAATAAAAATAAACTGCCTGCATATATAGAATAAAAATGCTTCTTGAATAAAATAAAACAAATATCCCTTTCCTGCATAACAATTAAATTAAAATACACTGTGCAATTAATACAATGTAGACAGTAACAGGCAGACTTTTCCACTGAGGTTGACAGTTGTGCAAATAACAAAACATTTGTGCAAATCTCAAATAAAACATTCAAGTCAATTTGTCACAAAATAAGCTATATCAAAATCATAATTTTTTTTTTTTTTTTTTAAATCGATATAAACGATATTGTCTCGTACCATATCCCGTTTGAAAATATATCGATATATATATTAAAATCTCGATATATCGCCCAGCCCTACTTTAAGTAGTTTTGAAACCATTACTTTTATACTTTTACTTGAGTAAAAAACTTGAGTTGATACTTCAACTTCTACAGGAGTATTTTTAAACTCTCTAGTAACTCTAGTATCTATACTTCTAGTAATGAATGTGAATACTTTTGACACCTCTGATGGATGAAGAATATTGCACAGAATGAGGTTATTGCTTATTGGTTCAGAACTCGGGACGGTCCGGTCTCTGCTCGTCCCGGTCCATTACTCTGTCCATGTTTGGAGTTCATAAGAAACTCTTAATAATATTCACTCTGGCCCTCGAACGTTGGTTATTTTGGCAGCGACGGAGGGACGGAGGGGGAAGCTGGACGAGTCCCGGAGCAGTTGAACACCTGGAGGATGTAAGACGGCTGTTATTCAGACATTAGACTGATCTGATGTCCTGAGCTGATCCTGGTTATCCAGACACGAGCTGGACCGGGACCACAACTCACATGAGCCTTTTTTCCCTGACATCTACTGTGCGCTTGGTTATTGTCTTTAGCGCGTTCTGCCAACTTTGGGTCTTCAAACGGTTTCCTGCCGCCATCTGCAGAGACCTGGAGCGCTTTTTCACGGTGATGGATGACCTTCTGCAGATTTACGTCCTCCTGGAGAGGATTCTCGTTGCCAAAGCAGCTCCGGGCCCATCCTTACCTTCATCTCTGTCATCTGCTGAGCTCTGGACGGTCAGCAGCAACGTTCAACTACTAACAAATCAGACGAAAGCTGGTTTTGAATTGAATAAACTGACGGAAAAATCTAATTAAAACCACTTGGAACATATTTTTTTTATCTAAACATCTTTGAATTTCATTAGACTTTTGATTGCAGTGGTATCTGATCTATCAGGAAAAACCAGAAGTGTGTCTAAACTCTGGAAATAATGTGGATTTTTAGATAAAAGAAGACAAACAGGATTAAAGTCAGTTAAGCTTTGACATCACAGTAAACACCTTGAAGATAAAATATCTGGGAAAAATAAAAACACAGTAAAGTAGCACAGCTCACCAAAGTTTAAGCATTTACAGTTTTCTTTTAGTGATTTATTGGTAAAGATTGAAAGAAGAAGCTCTCGATTTTCCGGTCAATCTACGCCCCTACCCTCACCTATGGTCATGAACTTTGGGTAGTGACCGAAAGGACAAGATCGCGGATACAAGCGGCCGAGATGAGTTTCCTCCGCAGGGTGGCTGGACGCTCCCTTAGAGATGAGTTTCCTCCGCAGGGTGGCTGGACGCTCCCTTAGAGATGAGTTTCCTCCCTTAGAGATAGGGCGAGGAGTTCGGTCACCGGGAGGAGCTCGGAGTCGAGCCGCTGCTCCTTCACATTGAGACGAGTCAGCTGAGGTGGCTTGGACATCTGTATCGGATGGATCCTCCTAGGGACGTGTTCCAGGCATGTCCCACCGGGAGGAGACCCGGGGAAGACCCAGGACACGCTGGAGAGACTATGCCTCTCGGCTGGCCTGGGAACGCCTCGGACTCCCCTCGGAAGAGCTGGAGGAAGAGCTGGAGGAACAACTGGAGGAAGAGCTGGAGGAAGAGCTGGAGGAACAACTGGAGGAAGAGCTGGAGGAAGTGTCTGGGGTGAAGGAAGTCTGGGCATCTCTGTTGAGGCTGCTGCCCCCGCGACCCGGTTCCGGATAAGCGAAAAAAAATGGATGGATGGATGGATGGATAAATGCATAACTACAGACGTTTTCCTTTTTATGGGTATGTTTTCTTTTTCAGTCACATATATTGTGATATATCGTAAATTTCGTACAATATATATATATTTTTTTTTTATTTATTAATGACCACACAGCCAGGCTGGTGGAATTTGTTTCTCTGCATTTAACCCATCTCTAATTAGACTAGAGAGCAGTGGGCTGCCATATGAACGGCCCCCGGGGAGCGGTTGGGGTTGAGGGCCTTGCTCAGGGGCCCAGGGTGGTTGACCTGGGTTGCATTCTGGGGACTTGAACCTGGTCCTCCAGACTCCAGTCCACTTCTGCAACCACTAGGCTACCACCCCCCCGTCATATATCGAATATCGTAGATATCGTGATATTATCGTTATCGTGGGCCACATATCGCCACAGTATTGAATTGTGAGTTACCCGTATCGTCCCACCCCTAGTCCAGATCTTTCCCCATTAAGGAGGTCACATGACCTGGCGGGGCTCCAACACGGATGACCTATAAACTTCTGCTAAGCTCTCAATATTGCACAGCTAATAAAGTTTAAACTTACAGAATCTCATAAACGAAGAGCACATTTATATGATTTTCTTTTAAAAGAGGATGAAATTGATGATTTAAAAGAGCAGATTTACTGAAATCAGGATCTCGTCAGGCCGAGAGCTCAGACTCCGAGGTCTCCGTTGACGGACGGGCTGGACGGAGACGGCTGAGATCATGATTTTCACCGCACTCATCTCGCATTTCCACCACAGTTATAAATAATGTCACGGAGCAAAAGCTCCATGACACATCAGCGCTTGATGGAGCGAGGACTCAACGCATGTATCCTATTAGCGGTCTCTTTGTTTTTTTATGTGGACGGGAACAAATGTGTCATCAAATCAAAGGGGGCTTAACACTTTGCTATGACTGTAAGTCGAATGTTTGTACGACACAACAACAATCACTAAAACAAAAGAAGCACTGGAGCCAAAGCACAGACAGCTGGTGGAGTTTCCAGAGACGCTGATTACGGGAGGATAACAGTCAGAGCTGCTCTGACAGGAAGCCTCGTCATTCAGTCATCAGAGATTCTCTAATTCAGGTTTGTTTGGCAGCTGAGATCCGTTTTATTGGGCAGAGACACCTTCTGTACGGAAGAGTATCAGGGCCATGCAGGAGAACAAATATTTGAGAGGGGAAGATTATTTTTCATTATGCACTTCGAGAAAAAAGTCGAAATGTCGAGAAATACGAATAAAGTAAGAAATTTCGCCTTTTTTCTCAACATTTCAACTTTATTCACGAAATTTTGACTTTTTTCTCGAAATTGTATTTCAACAATAATCTCGACATTTCGACTTTTTTCTCAACATTTTTCTCGACATTTCGACTTTTTTCTCGAAGATTAATGTTGAAATTTCAATTTCAAGAATAAAGTCGAAATTTCGTGAATAAAGTCAAAATTTCGCCCTTTTTCTCAAAATTTCAACTTTATTCACAAATTTTTTACTTTTTTCTCAACATTTCGACTTTTTTCTCAAAATTGTATTTCAACATTAATCTCGACATTTTGACTTTTTTCTCAAAATTGTAATTCAACATTAATCTCGACATTTCGACTTTTTTCTCAACATTTCAACTTTTTTCTCGACATTTCAACTTTTTTCTCAACATTTCAACTTTTTTCTCAACATTATTCTCGACATTTCAACTTTTTTTCTCGACATTTCGACTTTTTTCTCAACATTATTCTCGACATTTCAACATTATTCTCGACATTTCAACTTTTTTCTCGAAGTGCATAATGAAAAAAAAATCTTCTTCCTCTAAAATATTATTTTCAGGCGTAAAATGGATGACTCAAGTAGCAGCCTCTTCTGACAGATACTGAACGATTGAATCACGTTGGAGGAAGAAGAAGAAACTTGAGTCTCTCCCTCGCGGAGGCGTTTTGACGCCTCCGTTTCTCAGCTGACGCTCTGATCACAAACCCCCGCCGTCCCGGCTGGACGGGTTTCCATTGCTCCACATCTGTGGGAGATAAATCTCTCGTAGAAGAGTTGCTTCACGAACCAGCGGGACTCCGATTGACTGGAGAAAAACAACCCCCCCTTCTCCGACGGGGGGGTCAAACCGCCGTGCAACCATCAGAACCTGCTACGCATCACTTTAGTTTGATGAAGCGCAGGAATCCTGCTCCGAGGTGTAACGGTGGAGGAGAAGCAGAGGCAGCTTCACATCGGGGTAACCCCCCCCCCCAAGAACCCCCCAGATCCCCCCAGAGGAACCCCCACCCCCCCAGCTGGACCTCCATCCGTCTGCACGTGTTCCCCTCTGGTTCAGGATGCACTGATATGAACGGGGGGAAGTTTCCACCGCGGTCGCCGCCATCTCCAGCCGTTCCACTGGAGGAGCTCGGACCGGCGGCCGTTTTAACACTTCAGGAGGTCAACGGAGGTCAACAGAGGTCAACAGAGGTCAACAGAGGTATACAGAGGTCAACGGAGGTCAACAGAGGTATACAGAGGTATACAGAGGTCAACGGAGGTCAACGGAGGTCAACAGAGGTATACAGAGGTCAACGGAGGTCAACAGAGGTATACAGAGGTCAACGGAGGTCAACGGAGGTCAACGGAGGTCAACAGAGGTCAACAGAGGTCAACAGAGGTCAACGGAGGTCAACAGAGGTATACAGAGGTCAACAGAGGTCAACGGAGGTCAACAGAGGTCAACGGAGGTCAACGGAGGTCAACAGAGGTCAACGGAGGTATACAGAGGTATACAGAGGTATACAGAGGTCAACGGAGGTCAACGGAGGTCAACAGAGGTCAACGGAGGTCAACAGAGGTATACAGAGGTCAACAGAGGTCAACGGAGGTCAACGGAGGTCAACAGAGGTCAACGGAGGTCAACAGAGGTATACAGAGGTCAACAGAGGTCAACAGAGGTCAACAGAGGTCAACGGGGATCAACAGAGGTCAACGGGGATCAACGGAGGCCTTTGGACCCCTAGTGGTCGGCAGAGGAACTGCAGAACTTCACATTTCCACGTTGAAGCTTGAAGTTCCCATCTGTACATCCATCCATTAACCCGTCCGTCCGTCCATCCGTCCATCCATCCATCCATCCATCCGTCCATCCGTCAGTCCATCCATCCATCCATCCACCCATCAATACATCCATCCACCCATCAATCCATCCATCCATCCATCCATTCATCCATCCATCCATCCATCCATCCATCCATCCATCCATCCACCCATCAATCCATCCATCCATCCACCCATCAATCCATCCATCCATCCATCCATCCAACCAACCATCCATTCATCCATCCATCCATCCATCCATCCCCTGAAGAACCGTTTACCGTGAAGCACCTTCAGCTCTTCTACGTTTGCCGAGGACGGTGACGGGAACGAAGATGCTGTAACTAACTTCTCAATGGCCACAAGCATTATTCAATGTATTTTAGTTCAAAATAAGTAAGTAAGTAAGTAAAGTTTATTTCTATAGCACCTTTCACAGACAACGGAATGTCACAAGGTGCTTCACAAAAAATAAAACTCCTAGAATAAAAGTACATAAAATCAACATAAAGGTCATAAAACAACTGTCTCACTACTGATGTTTAAGACCTCGGAGAAGCAGGTGGGTTTTAAGTTTGCGCTTAAAAGCGTTGATGGAGTCCAGAGAATGTAGATGGAGACGGAGTGTCGGGGCGTAGTAGGTCCTGGATGTAGGAGGGCGCCTGATAAATAAAAATAAACAGTGAAAAGAGATATATCTCGAAATGTCGAGAAGAAAGTCGAAATGTCGAGATTAATGTTGAAGTACAATTTCAAGAAAAAAGTCGAAATGTTGAGAAAAAAGGCAAAATTTCGATTTTATTCACGAAATTTCGACTTTATTCTTGAAATTGTATTTCAACATTAATCTCGACATTTCGACTTTTTTCTCGAAGTGCACAATAGTAAATGGCCCTAATACTCCTCCGTATATCTCAACTCCGCGGTCTCCTTAAAGCAGCACTATGTAACTTTTCCACCTTAATCTAATATTTCCAGAGTCATTGTGATGGAACATCAACTTCCAACAGGTTTAATGACACCTCTGTCATGGTCTGAGGGGTCTGTATCGCCTTCACTGGCACTATGTAACTTTGAGGAGCATGGTAGGAACCCTTCCACACTACTGGTAAAGCACTACCGCTTTTGTCCAAAGGAGCCGACAAACTCAACAAAAGCTGAAAGTTACATTGTGCTGCTTTAAAGCAGCACAACGTAACTTTCAGCTTTTGTTGAGTTTGGCGGCATCTTTTGGACAAAAGCGGTAGTGCTCTACCAGAAAGAACACTACATTTCCCATGAGCACCAGCGCGTACTGCCGGAAAACTCCTGTCCCGTCGCGTGCATTTGTTTTGATGAGAGAAGACGGGACGGACTTTTCTGTTTCACCAAGTGAACACATGGAACGCAAAAAAAAAGATGTTAAACTGCTGTAAAGGAACTGGAATTTACCGGGATACCTTAAACAAGGAAGCCAGGGAGCGGTATATGGAGAAAATAATGATTATTAACGGTTTGGATCCATATGAATGCCGCAGTTTTTAGACTACCTTGTTTAGGAGTGTTTGGCAGCTGCTTTGGTAAATGTTTGACTCGCCATGTGTTTCAATAAATTAGTATAATATATATATAGTATAATATAGTATAACATACAGTACATGTTTTGTATCCCTCTTACTTCTCTTTTCTTTTTTTTGACTGCTATATTATGCTGAAGAGGCTCCGAGGCGTGAGCAATATTTTTGTTTTCCTTGTGAGATTATTATTTTCCTCTGCAGCTACAAATAGAGTTAATATTTTTTCCTCAAAAAAATTAATCGCATCGCAGAGAGCTGGCCAGCAACTGCGTTTAGCTGGAGAAGTGGGGAATAAAACCCGTTTGAATGATCCGACCCCGGTCTGTCTGCGTGTTAGTTTGTTTACTGTGGAACGTTATGTTTGGTCGTTACAGCCGTGATCCAACCGAGCCGACGACTCTTTGTTATCTCAGATACTCGGTCTCCGTGGTTCTGCCTCCGAGCAGGAAACCGTTGAAAAGTTAAACCATTAGCGATCTTTTCCCCACGTCTGTTGTGTGGAGCTGCTGCAGCCACAACACAGCAACGGGTTACCAGCTTCTGCGGAGCTGCGCCCCAAGCCCCGCCCATTTTCGTCTCGACTACGAATCGGGAAGGAGGGGGAAGTGACGTATGCCGTAAAGCAGTCAAAGCCGTAAAAATGTGTAGTTTTTTAAAGATTTTTTTTTTTTTGGGCTTTAGTGGCCCTTTATTCAAGTGCAGATAGAATGGGGGTAGAGAGAGAGATCAGGGATGACATAGCCTCAGTATATGAGCCGCTGCTTAACCCACTGCGCCACCGAGCGGGCCAAAATGTGTAGTTTTTTAGTGTGGAAGGGTTCCTACCATGCTCCTCAAAGTTACATAGTGCCAGTGAAGGCGATACAGACCCCTCAGACCATGACAGAGGTTCATTAAACCTGTTGGAAGTTGATGTTCCATCACAAGGACTCTGGAAATATGATATTAAGGTGGAAAAGTTACATAGTGCTGCTTTAAAGGTTTTTCACTTTAGTTTTCAAAAGATCAAAATAAAATAGAATAATATACATGTTGTTTTGTTGTTTTAAACAACCTGAACGCGTTCCTGAGGCTAACAAACGACTCGGACGCTGAGGACGAGACGCAGCAACATCCTTCAGGCTCTACGATGACGCCGCTGATAGTTGGGTGGTTTCACCAGGTCCGAGGGTTTGCTCACGCAGCGCCTCGCACTTTTGCAGATCTTTGGTTTATATAGGTTGATCTTTGGTTTTCGTAGCGGTCGTGTTCGTCACCTGGGCCGATTACTGGCGGACGCCCTGAAAAAGTTGGGATTAGGGTCTCGCCTGCTGCGTTTCTGAGGTTAATCTGATTGTGGGATTATCCGGAGAGCAGCTTGAGGTCCACACCGGCAGGAACTACCAGGACGGGAAACGCCTGCTCGCTGTTTCTCTGTGGGAAAGTAAAATCTCAGATCTCAGCATCAAAGATCTGAATCAAGACCTTCTGATTGTTTCAGACCCAACTCCTTCTATCAATGATAGTCGCCCTATCAGAGATGATATTATTGGATCTTTATGTTCAACAGTCGATGTCTAACAGTTCGAACATTACCTTACGTTCTGATCATATAAACCTGCCCCCGAGTTACTCTCTGGGGTCCGAGGGGTCCAGTTTGGAGGTCTGAGGATTTCATCCATCCTCTGCTCCTGCTGGTTTTAGCTCTGGCAGCAGATATTACTGACAAGCGGTTTACTGGAATGATCTGAGGTGAAACTCGTCCAACAAGAGGATCCAGCTTCTGCTGGATGGATGGATGGATGGATGGATGGATGGATGGATGGATGGATGGATGGATGGATGGATGGATGGATGGATGGATGGATGGATGGATGGATGGATGGATGGATGGATGGATGGATGGATGGATGGATGGATGGATGGATGGATGGATGGATGGATGGAGCAGATGTGCAAAACTTAAGTAAATTAAGTTATTTGCTTTTATTCACTTTAAATGAAGAAATATAAACTTTAATAAGACCCGAATTTGCACGGCCATGTAAACACCAATAACCCCTTTGAATAACCGGAATTTGCTTATATTCTGCTTTTTAAAAACCCCAATATGACCCCTGGGTTAATCCTTTTAAAACCCAAATATTGGGTCATGTAAACGCCAAACGGAATATCCCCATCAAACTGAACATGAATCTGTTTTCTGCACATGCTCTGTTCACAAGGAATCCTGGTCTTTTGAGTCCAGGAAGTTCTTATAAACACGGAGAAACACAAGACCAGGAGGAGACTAATCACTTCATAAATGTAATGAAGGATATGAACATTTCTGCATTTGTAGATGCTAGAAAGTACCGGGATAGAAGATTTACAAGAAGGTGAGAGAAAAGTTGCGCGAAGCAGCATTTGTTTTGAATTTGGATACAGGAAGAAGAAGCAGAAATGACGGTAATTGCGTCATGATGTTCTCCGTGCGTCGCTGGTTTGATCCAGATATCCTGAATGATTAATTACCATGTAAACGGAATATTCCCAATGTTTCAGTAACCGGAATATTAGCAATAACCTGAATTTTGACTGCATGGAAACGTAGTCACTAATGTCATTTACACGATCAAACACTGAACTGATTTGTCCAGATGTTACAGGAGAGCAAGCAAACACACACACACACACACACACACACCAACAGGGACGGTGTGTCAGGGTTCTGGTCGGGGACTCGGACCACGGCCAGGTTAGTAGCGACAGCGCGGATCCTGCAGCAGATGCAGCCTGAGATCATCTTTCCACGAACACGTGTTTCTGCTGAACAGCGTGTTTTTTTCCTCCCGCTGCAACACATGTGACACCGAGAGCCCGGGGTTTTATCAACCCCCCGGCCGCATCTCTGGCTCGCAGCGTTTTTCCACTGAAACGTGTTTTTCCTTCGTCTCCGAGTCCCGGAGCTGCAGAGTCCAGGCCCTGGACGGCTCTGCCCTGGTGGTTCCCTCACCGCTCACGCAGAAAATGTGCGAAAAGAGACAAAAAAACTGCTGAAATAAACCTCATACTCACATTTTTAGCAGTGAAATGCTGTTGTTTTTTTCTACAGTTTATTAACATCCATAATCTGTCCATCCATCCATGCATCCATCCATCCATCAGCCATCAATCCATCATCCATCCATCCATCCATGCATCCATCCATCCATCCATGCATCCATCCATGCATCCATCCATCCATCCATCCATCCATGCATCTATCCATCCATGTATCCATGCATCCATCCATCCATCCATGCATCCATCCATCCATCCATCCATGCATCCATCCATGCATCCATCCATCCATGCATCTATCCATCCATGTATCCATCCATCCATCCATCCATCCATCCATGCATCCCTCCATTCATCCATTCATCCATCCATCCATCCATCCATCTATCCATCCATCCATGCATATATCCATCCATTCATCCATCCATCCATCCATCCATGCATCCCTCCATTCATCCATCCATCCATCCATCCATCCATGCATCCCTCCATCCATCCCTCCATCCATCCAACTCGTGGAGAAGCGCTGTATTTGGCTTTAAAGGCAGGGGCACCTCCAAAACTGTTTCCTAGGGGGGGCCAGATGGGGCCACTTATGGCGCTTTTCCACTAGTACCTACTCAGCGCGACTCGACTCGTCCCCCTTTTGCGCTTTTACACTACAGGTGGAGGTGGGTGGAGGCGTGCCGAGTAGATACTTTTTCTGTAACTATTCTGTCGAGGTTCTAAGCGGCTGAGTCGGCCGTGGATCTGATGCCATCACACTATAGACCACCGATCGGGGGGTTGGAGTCAGACATTTGAATCAGCAAGCGGGAATTCAGCACAAGAGCAGCTTGCGGCTTCCTCATTGGAAGGATTTTTCCTGGACACCTCCCTGGGGAGATGGATGGATGGATGGATGGATGGATGGATGGATGGACGGACGGACGGACGGACGGACGGACGGACGGACGAATGCATGGATCACACCTCAAAAGAAACTAGTTCAGATCTTATTTTTCTAGAAATCCTAGTAAAAAGCTCTGAATGATTCTCAGATTCTCAGTTGCATCAGTGCCAGGATTAGAGACCGGAGTCCGTTCATGTCCCTGGAAACCTGGGAACGAGCGCCGGAGGAGCTGCTGTTGTTGTTACTGAAAGGAATTAGGACTAATGACGACCCGCAGATGTTCTGGACCGTTCTGGACCGCTCAAACTGTAAACCAGCAAAAGACAAATGATGTTTATCCTCCGAATAAACTTAATCTCAACATATTTGCTTACAGCTGCAACTCCTGGTTGCTGCTTTGGACTCTGCAGAAGTCCGGTGATTGTTGTCAGAACCGCCGGGCGACGAACCCGGAGACCCGGTTCACCTCTGGATCCAGTACAGATGCAGCGATGCGGCGATGCAATGATGCGATGATGCAACGATGAAACGATGCAGCGTGCAACGATGCGACTATGCGGCGATGCAATGATGTGGCGATGCAGCGATGCGGCTATGCGGCGATGCAATGATGCAACGATGAAACGATGCGGCGTGCAACGATGCGACTACGCAACGATGGAATTATGTGACGATGCAACGATGCAATGATTTGGTGATGCAGCGATGCGGCGATGCAACGATGGAATGATGTGGCGATGCAACGATGCAACGATGTGGCGATGCAACGATGCAATGATGTGGCGATGCAACGATGCAATGATTTGGTTATACGGCAATGCAATGATGTGGCGATGCAGCGATGCAACGATGCAGCGATGAAACGATGCCGCGTGCAGTGATGCGGCGATGCGGCGATGCAGCGATGCGGTGGCGATGCGGCGGTGCGGCGATGCAGCGATGCAACGAAGCGGTGATGCAGCGATGCAACGATGCGGCGATGCGGGCTGGAACAGGGGCTGTTCCTCCAAAAATGTTTCCTAGGGGGGGCCAGAGGGGGCCACTTCAATTCTTGGGGTGGAACCAAAACTAAAAGCCATCATTACAGGACTTTATTATACTGTTGTAATATACACGCTTAGAAATACTTAAAGAAACACCTACTGATGCAATGATGTGGCGATGCAGCGATGCGGCGATGTGGTGATGCAGCGATGCAACGATGCGGCGATGCAATGATGTGGCGATGCAACGATGTGGCGATGCAGCAATGCAATGATGTGGCGAAGCAACGATGCAACGATGCGGCGATGCGGCGATGCAGCAATGCAACGATGCAATGATGTGGCGATGCGGCGATGCAGCGATGCGGCGATGCAGCGATGCGGCGATGCAGCGATGCGGCTATGCAGCGATGCAATGATGTGGTGATACGGCAATGCAATGATGTGGCGATGCAACGATGCAATGATGCAACGATGCAGCGATGAAACGATGCGGCGAAGCAACGATGCAACGATGCGGCGATGCAGCAATGCAACGATGCATCGCCACATCATTGCATTGCTGTGGCGATGCGGCGATGCAGCGATGCGGCTATGCAGCGATGCAATGATGTGGTGATACGGCAATGCAATGATGTGGCGATGCAACGATGCAACGATGCAATGATGCAACGATGCAGCGATGAAACGATGCGGCGTGCAGCGATGCGGTGATGCAACGATGCAGCGATGCAGCGATGCGGCGATACAGCGGCGATGCAACAAAGCGGCGATGCAGCGATGCGACGATGCAACGATGCGGCGATGTGGGCTGGAACAGGGCGGTTCCTCCAGAACTGTTTCCTAGGGGGGGCCAGATGGGGCCACTTCAATTCTTGGGGTGGAACCAAAACTAAAAGCCATCATTACAGGACTTTATTATACTGTTGTAGTATACAGGCTCAGAAATACTTAAAGAAACGCCTACTGATATACTTAGGTTTATTGTGTTACATTTAATGTTATTAAGGGTCTAATGTTCATAGACTAATAGAGGGTCTGCATTGACGTCACTTTCCCACTGGACCACCACCCCTTACTCGCACTGAGTGGCAAAAACAGCTGCAACTAGTGGAGAAAACGGGATAACAGCCAATTATTGGCTTAAATTAGCATCAGTTGGACTTAACAGTGACCCGTACAGTTACCCCAAGAACCAGTGGTCCATGGACATTAATATTTGGTACAGTTACCAAGAACCAGTGGTCCATGGACATTAATATTTGGTACAGTTACCAAGAACCAGTGGTCCATGGACATTAATATTTGGTACAGTTACCCCAAGAACCAGTGATCCATGGACATTAATATTTGGTACAGTTACCCCAAGAACCAGTGGTCCATGGACATTAATATTTGGACACCAATCCAGTTTCCTGATATTTATATGTACTTAATTTCTACGCCGGGGAAATACACGAAGCAAAGCTTGAAGGCAAACAAAAGTCTTGACGCTTGGTTCGACTTCAAGACAGGATTTGTTGGAGAAATTAAAGTGATGAGGACACCGAACTTTATGATTTGACCGTTTAACGTTAGCTACCCAAAAATCCAACATTACCTGATACAAAATGGGAACCGCAAATCCACGTTTCGGTGTCTGGAATCCAGCTGTTTCTGTGAATTGCAGCGATCCATTTGTCTCTCTTAAGCTTATTTTTCGTCAGTCTGTAAAACGATAACTCTGATTTCTTGCTAAATCTATGAGTACAGTCGATCGCACAACAGCTCTTTCCCATTTTAGATGTTTTCCAGTTGCTCAAACTGAAAGTTTACGCTGACACTCAGTCTTTCTGACACTCAGTCTTTCTGACACTCAGTGGGCGAAACCCGCTGTGAAGTTCCATCTGTGACGTCATGCGCATTCCCTCTATAGTACAACTGTGAGTGATGGCAGATCAAGAGCGGCTTCCTGGGTCTGGTTGGCTGTGTGTTTGGCCAAAATGATTTGAGATGAAACGCATAACTGAAGTGGTTTTTTTTTTATTTTTTTTTTTTTATTGAGGCCAGTGGGCTGGCCAGCAAATTTGTATGTATGTAATCCCTGGTGGGGCCACTGGGCCGTAACCGCACCAGCGCCTCGGGGATCAGCCGGTACCGAGGTCTGATCCGACGCCAGCGCCATTTTTAATTGTTGGAATTTTTTTATAAACAAATTTTTGTTTTAATAATATCAAATAAATATCTATTAAATAAAAAAATTCCAGGCTTTTAGATCAAAGTGCAGCCACAAAAGCGTAAAATAAAGATTTTTTTTCGAGCCTGAACTAGCTGGAGGTCCAAATGTTTGTCGTAAAACTCCTGGAGCTGAACGTCTGGAAACCGCAGCCCTGGATAAAGTCGGAGGTCCTGCTGGGATTTTCCCGCCTAAAGCAGAAGCGAAGTGCTAAAATAAAAAACAGATTGATGGTATCAAGGAACCATCAAAATAGACCACAAATAAGGTTAAAAAAGTAGGATTTTTATAAGACAGATGAGAACGTTTTACTTTAAAATCACAAGACATGCTGCTGCTTTTGTGACGGTGACATCACAAAACCCTCCGGCTAGCTGGTTCATCTGCAGCCAACGACTGGGTTTATTAAAACTCTAACTGGGCAGTAAACACATTATATTACTAATCTACAAATAAGTCTTCAGCTGCTTTCACTCGACCAAGAATAACAGATGGATGCTGATCACAGGTATGTGTGATACGAAGTGCAGATGTAGCCTCGGGTATATATTAGGTTTCTTAACTAACTAGTAAGAAATAAGGGCCAACATCTGCTTCAGCCCACAAAATCTAACTACAAGAATGTACCTGAAGTGAATTACGCAATATTTCTACCTGGTCAAGATGCCGTTTTAGGCGGCGGCTCATGTCCTTCACACTTATGGCACTTTTCCACCAGCACCTACTCGTCTCCTCCACTCCGTTTGGTTCTTCTCCACTAGGGGTCTAACGAGCCGAGTAGATACTTTTCTGTATCTATTCTGCCGAGGTTCTAAGCGGCTGAGTCGGGCCGTGATGTCATCACACTACAGGCCACCGATTGGTCGGGTTGGAGTCAGACGTCTGAGTCAGGATGTGACATCTGTCATGGTTTCTCAGTTTGGGATATGTTTTCACATGATCACTCACTCTCCTGTCATTTCAGATCCTGCCACCCTCATCAGCCAGACAATCTACTCATTCCCCTCACCTGTGCTTCCCCGCCCGTCTCCACACCTGATTTGCATGGTGATCAGTTCCCCTTTATATACCGGCCCACTTCCACATGCCAGCTGCCAGATTGTCTAGTGTTCATGCCTAGCTTTCCAGCGTTCCTGAGTCTGTCTGTTTCTGCCTGCCTGATACTTTCCCTGATTCCTGGTTTTTGGATTTTTGCCTGCCCCCTTTGGATTTGTCTGCCTGATCTGCCCGGTTTTTGACTCCTGCCTACTTTTGACCTGATTAAAGCCTTTTTGGACTCCGATACTCTGTTTGGTGTTGTGCTTTTGGGTTCTCTGTCTTTTGAGCTGTGACAACATCAGAGAAAGATTCCTGTTAATTTGATTCCAGCAGCAACGGCAGCAGAAGTCTGTTTCTGATCCAACTCTGAGGTGCAGATGTTCATAAACCTGGTGCTGAGGAGAGAATTAAAAAGATCTAGACGGAGATAAGGAACGACCAGATCTACCAGGAGCTCTATCACTTCATAGCTGCTCAGATACCAACGCACTTTTCAGCGGCAGAGACAAACTAAAAACATTAAAAAGCGTTGCAGCTTGAAGCTTCACTCTCTCATTTTTTTTACTTGATATGGAACACAAGCCACAGACCAGCAGCACATTTATCATCTCCTCCAGGTTCTACATCTTTAGTGTTGTTGTCTTCTTCCTTTAGATACACAATCAAATACGTCACAGCAGCTTCACTCCAATCTCCTACTTCTGCTCCAGGTGCTGATTGTTGTGGAAAAGAAACCAGGCCGAGTTGAGATGAGTAGAGCCGAGTAGGTTCTGGTGGAAAAGCCATTAGATCTGGCCCTGAGGATGAATGAACCTACAGCAGGTTGGAGTAAATTCAACTTCTTCTCCTGTGACTAGAGAGCTGGTTCTGTCAGTTTTCCATCAGAGTAGCTGCTGGAACTGAAACTGATGGTTTCTGGCTCCAGACGATTTCATCATAATCAAGAGAGTTAAGGTGTTCCCTGCAGGAGGATCGCAGCACTTCAGCACTTCTGCAGCGATCCAACAGTAAAGCAGCGGAGGCCGACCCAGAGGAAGGACGTGATAATAGACTGGTACTTCTGTGATGGAAATTTCAGCCTTGGCTACTTGATTAAACCCAAACTGCTGAGAGCAGCAAAATAACAGTCTTGGCCCAGCTTAATGTACAGACTGGTATTCTGCGCAAAAAAGATTAACACTGACCTTAAAGATGTTTTTATCTACTCGAATCGTAAGAATGAATTATCCTTTATACCTTAAAATCATGATGCTTCCTTTGTTTCTTCGTCATTCTGCATCAAGACGCCTCATGTTTACGTGCAACTGTTTAATTAAATCTACTGAATCTGGATAATTTCTCAGGTCTTATTCTTGGTAACTTTCTTCTTCCGGAAGCCTTTGTGTCTCAAAATTCTGTCTGTCGAGGATGTTGAAGACGCCTTCATAATTGGAATTATGATAGCAGGATTTCTCCTGATCATGCTCCTGATAGGAGGGGGGGGGATTCCTGGTGTATCGACAAACCCGTAACACGTCAACAGCTGTTTTGGCTCTCTCAAAGCAGCCGGACGTGGCTGAAGGGTCAAGCAAGGCGACCAATGCAGACCCTGATGCTGGGAGAACAAAGCCGTAAGCTAGATGCGATTCTCGAACAGAATCGCAGAATCGAAGTTGGAAGCTCGGCTTGGCGGGAAGTGATCACAAATTCGTCTGATTGGAGTTGCCATTGATGAACCAGAGACTGAAAGGCAGACGGAAAATTACTGAGGCTGCCTGTTTTCAAAATAATTGCTGATTCTATAATTTGCCCTTGACAGAGCGGTCGGGGCCCGACCGCTCCTGCTCACAATCTTCCTGGTGGAATGTAAACAAGATGACTCTGCTCCCACTAGCCCTCCCCTCTCCCACGAACACCTGCGGACCCTGTTTTCAGAACTGTACGAACCGCCTGATAACATCAAGGACATTGGCTGAGCAGCTCTGGCCGGAGGTTCACGGACTTACCGCACACACACACCCACTGATAAGCCACACATCTTCAACGCCTTCCCTGGCTCCCTTCTTATCAGCCCCCCTGACACGGACATGGGTTTGAGCGCCAGCTGCCGCGGCCCTCACTTGAATGAACTGTGCCGGGACCCCCCCGACCTGCCCATACCATACATACCCATAAGCTATGATGTTGCCTTGTTTGTGTATGTTTTTGATGTCTGTTGAGCTGTGTGCTAATGAGGTGGGTTTTTTTGCACCTTAATACTGTGTGAAGATGTATTCCCCCCCCCCCCTATCCCAGTGTTACCTTTTGGAAAACAGGCGCACAATACCATCGTGTCGCCGCCGGTGTATCCGAAGTCAAAAACTGTTTTCTAAGCTGATCTAATAAACTTGATTCTGATTCTGATTCTGATTAGATGCTCAGTTTCAGTCGAGCTATTCACGTGGTTGGAAAGAACGTATTAAAAAGCACTTCATGGTTTTTTTACGCATCAACTTCCACGAGCATCCAGAGTGAATTTGAGGGTTAAATGTACAAATATCTCACCCAACATCAAAATCAACCCCAAAAAACCTTCACCTTCACTGCTTCACTTTTACGTAAAACAGGGCCAAATATCACCAACATAGCAGGAAGTTGCGAGGCAGAATTATGCAACTTCCTGCTGGCTTTGAGAGAAACACAGAAAAATGGAGAGAATAAAAAGGACATCGGTGTCAGACGGTGCAAAGACGTGAATGTCGTTCCAGATACCTTTATTTTCTGCAGCATTGGCGCGTATTTCCGACGGTGGCGTCGGTATCAGAACTATCCAGGAAATAGCTGCTTTACTTCGTTGGGAAATAGTTATGTTGAAGTCGTTAGACTGGGATCTGGGGTTCCACAGGGAACCCTGACGGGTTCGCTGTGTTCGGTGATAGAGGAGGAGTTTGGCCTCTTCTGTATTTCCCAAAACGTTTAATTTGAAGTAAAATGATCAAAGAGAACTACTTTTTAAGTGATAATAGCACCATCTCCTAAAACAGAACATCTCCTCAAGTCCCTCAGAAAAGACCTAAAAATAAATCGGAGCATCAGAGAGACAGAAGTAGAGAAAACTGTCCAAATGTCATCTTGGCTAACAGACGTCAGGTCAGCTAAACACATATTTACATCCTTCCTCTTTACAAGAGGTGAAATAAATACAACATGATTCAAGTAAATAATAAAGATCCTGAGCAACTACTTGGTATCTTCATGAGTCCATCAGCGTTTCAGGGTCCGTGAACGGGCCGTAACGTCCGGAGAAGGCACCGAGGAAGGTGGAGGAAAAGTCAACGCCTCTGCCGGGCAGAAGAGGAACCGGCGCCGGCTCGGCCGGGTTCTACAAGTCCAAATCAGAACAAAGTCCAGGCTTTTCAGAACCAACCGGAGTCTTGACGGACGGCTTCGCTGCTCATCAGAGGCGTTTCTGTGGAGCAGAGAGGGAGACGGGTCAGGATCAACGTTTATGGACCACATGGGACGACTACGGGAATTTACTTTTAATAACTTAGATCCACCAAGCATACATACTGAAAGTAAAACTTAGGTGGAACCGCCATTATCTGTTATTGAACAATTTACAGTTAACCATTTACAGAGCAGGGGCCAATTATCAAAGCTATATAACATACTTTTGAATGGTTCGCAGGAAAGTTCCCATTCTTATTTATCCTCTTGGGGAGGAATGATCTACAGCTAGATATATCCACAGAAGAATGGGAGAAGGCCTGTCGTCCAGCCCAAACCCAGAGTATAAACACAAGAGGCAGATTACTGCAATACAAATGGCTCTTTAGAACCTACATTACTCCCGTTAAGCTAAATAATTTCAATCCAAACATTCCAGACCATTGCCCTAAGTGTAACATAGAAAGAGATGCCTTGCTTCATTGTATTTGGGAATGTAAGAAACTCCAGGAATTTTGGAAAGATACCCTTTGCATGATTTCAAGATTAACAGAGTGTACAATTCCTGTTGAACCTAGATTATGTCTATTACATAAATACCCTGAAGACTTTGGTGCAAATACAAAGAAAAGAAAGCTCATAGATTTTTGTTTGTTACAAGTCAAAAGAGTAATAGCCTTGAAGTGGAAGGATGTTCAGAGTCCTGATTCCACCCAGTGGTTAAAAGAGATGTCTTCACACCTAGTATTAGAAAAACTAACATACAGGACTGTCTCAGACAATTAGAATATTGTGAAAAAGTTCTCTATTTTCTGTAATGCAATTAAAAAAACAAAAATGTCATACATTCTGGATTCATTACAAATCAACTGAAATATTGCAAGCCTTTTATTATTTTAATATTGCTGATTATGGCTTACAGATTAAGATTAAAATTCCCAGAATATTCTAATTTTTTGAGATAGGATATTTGAGTTTTCTTAAACTGTAAGCCATGATCAGCAATATTAAAATAATAAAAGGCTTGCAATATTTCAGTTGATTGGTAATGAATCCAGAATGTATGACATTTTTGCATTACAGAAAATAAAAGGACTTTATCACAATATTCTAATTTTCTGAGACAGTCCTGTATATTCTAAGAGGTACAGTTGAAGAATTTAATGACATGTGGTCACCCTTCTTACATTTTATGGACAATCTGCCCAATGATTCTCATGAACAAAGATTAGATGACAGTTAACTGCTGTTTATTTTCAATGCCCCTTTTCTTGTGACTTTGCTGTTCTTATATAGGAAATGGGCTAATTGTAATTGCAATTGACAAATGTATTGTATATGTATTTATACCTGCATCTTTTTTTAAATTTTTTTCCCCTTGAATTGTCCTTTTATTTTCTTTAATTCTTTACTTTTTATTATTATTACTATTTTTTTCATGTATTCACATATTTTCTCGTCTTTGGGCTTGTAGTTATGAATGTTTTGTATGTTGGTTATTTGAGAGAAAATTAATAAACAGAATTTGAAAAAAAAAAAAAAACTTAGATCCACCAGGTCCTAACGTTACGTCTGGTAACGATTAAATAAGTTAAAGTAACTTTAGCGGGGTTGAAAGCATTGTTGCTCTGATTGGTATTTTTATCTGATCATCCAGCCGTTAAGCAGAACTTTAGAAGTGTTTAGTTTGGATTTAGGAGCTGAATCAGACTCCAGAGTCCGTCGTCTCTCGTGCCGCAGACACATTGTTTTAGCTTGTCTTTGGCATAAACACCATGAAACAAACAAGAGTTCAGGATGTTCCAGTGTTTCTGTAGCGGAGCTGAAAGCTACAGATGTCCCAGTTCGGGTCCCTGAGGAACTGATCCTTGATTGGGGGGGGGGCTGACCTTCCGCGGGGTCAGATGAGTGGGCTGGTGAACACATGAACAACCTCTGCTTGCAGGAGCAGAAAGGCAGAACTGCAGCTCTTTTATTCACAGTAATCCCTCACTATAACGCGGTTCACCTTTCACGTCTCGCTGCTTCACGGATTTGCATTGTGCATCGTGTTGCATAGGCTCCAGCTGATCCAAAATGCAGCAGCCCGAGTGCTGACAGAAATCAGCAGGAGAGACCACTTTTCTCCAGTGTTAGCGTCGCTCCATTGGCTACCCGTAAAATTCTGAATCCAATTTAAAATGTTATTGCTTGCGTATAAAGCCCAAAACGGCTTAGCTCCGCATTATTTGCAAGACCTGATAGTGCCTTATGTTCCTGGCAGAGCTCTCCGCTCTCAGAGTGCAGGTTTACTCGTGGTTCCTAGAGTATCCAAATGTAGATTTGGAGGGCGGGCGTTCTGCTATCAGGCACCATTACTATGGAACCAACTTCCAATCTGGGTTAAGGGGGCTGACACCACCTCCACCTTTAAAACTAAACTTAAAACCTTTCTGTTTAGTAAAGCCTATAGTTACTGTTTAGTAAACCTCTAGCTGGTGTTGGTAAATCTCTAGGTAGTGTAAACTCTAGTGTGTTAGAGTCGCTCCTGTAGTTTCTTGTGCTGGCCCCCCCTTTTCTTCTCTTTTTTCTCTTTTGTACATGGTGCAGCATCCTCTGCTGGTGGCGAAGAGCATCTCTGAATGCACAACACCGGATCCTGCAGTGTGGGAGTGAGAGGGGCAGGGTAACGGCCCGGTCAGGCGGGGGAGAGGTTTGTCCGTCAAGACTCCTCTCCCTGGCCCTGCCCCTTCTCAACCTTTCCCCGACCCTGAACCTAACCTGGGACTTGATGATTGGGCCGGAGCTTCGGAAGCTGCATGCTGGCCTGCGGTCCCCACCCCTGGTCATCCCGTTGCTGCTTCCACCTGCCTGCGGTCCCCACCCCCGGTCATCCTGTTGCTGCTTCCACCTGCCTGCCTGCTCCTCGGCAGGAGGGTCCCCCCTTATGAGCCTGGTCCTGCTCAAGGTTTCTTCCCTCCTAAACGGGAGTTTTTCTTGCCACTGTTTGGCTTAAGGTTTTTCTCCTTAAGCCAAACTAAATAAAATCTTCAAATCAGGATGGGTTTGAACCCTGAAAGTCACCAAACCCGGGACCGTTAACCGGCTGGTTCTGGTGTGTCTGCGGAGGGATTCGTGTCATCGGTTTACCTTGGTTTCCACGTGAGGTTCATGTCTGCGTCGAGGAGCTCTCCCCGCGGGTGTCCAGCACTCTGCAGGGAATAAAGACACAAACACATCAGAATCAAACCCTCACATCTTCAACTGCACAGAGACACCACATGGCTCGGCTTCAGGCTCTAAAGGTTCTCAGGAAACTATCATCAGCAGCTCGTTGCTGGACTTGTATTTCTCCAGACCGGTCTCGGTCTCCAGACTTGGGACTAGTTAGTAGTCGTATCACTGCTTAAAAGCACTGGAGTCAATCCTCCAATAGTGTAGAAATAACGGTAGTGCAGTCGCCACACAGATCTGATCTCAGCTGATGGATGGAAACATTTCTAGTGAGTTCAATCATCATCATCCACTTCTCTCTGTTATTGAGCTGCAGTTGAAAACAAGCTCATATGGAAACTAGCTGAACCAGGATGATGGAATACAATCACGCAGGATCAGGACATTACTGGGTTTGTTTTTTTGTCTCGGTCTGGAGTTGAACTAGTCTCGGTCTTGATACTCTCTGGTCTTGGTCTCGGTTTAGGCGGACGGTTTACTCGTTGCTACAGCAACAGGAACGTCTCATGCTGTTTCTGTCTCCAGGTCCGGCTGGCGTCTCTCCTCCAAGTCTCCTCCAGGTCTCCCCTCACAGACGGACCGTATCTCAAACCCACTTCCCCCCTTTTCCCCTCCCATCCTGCTTTTCTTTGGGATGTTCTGCATCCCATCACGGTCTGAACGCGGAGGACATACTTACGCACACGCGGGGCTTCAGGGGGGACTGGGGGGGCCGTACTCCCCCCGGCCCGGGGCCCAATGAGGCCGCAGGCCCCGCCGCCCCGCAAGAGTTTTTTTTTTTTTCTTTTTTTTTGTGGCACCACTTGGTTTATATTAGATATAAAGCATTGTATAATATGTTGTGCTGAGATTTTCACATTCACAGTTAACATTAAAACAAAAATTGCAAGTGAATCTCCAAATGTATTTTGGGTAAAGTCGTTGGTCATCAACAGCCGTCTATCAACGTCATCATCCATCACTTGTCAACACACAGTAATCCTGCAGCCTAAACATGAGCGGCAGTTAGAAACACAAAAGTGGAGGGATAAAATGCAAAGAAAAAGAAAAAAGGGAGCAAGAAAAAGCCAAATTGCCCAAGCTAGACGCATATTTTGTTCGCCTTATTCCTCCTCCTGTGGGAGATGAACCACGTTGTTAGCAGCGTTTCATCCCCGGCCCCCGGGCGAGTTCGTGGATCGCAAGGCTCGCAGAGTATCTTCCAGTAGTGGTGAATAGGCCACAATACTTCAAATTGAATTTGAACTTGAATTTTTGGGCCGCCGTGCCAATTTTACTCCACTACTATCATTGGTTGAAGTGGATGTCAGACGGTTATTTCAGATCTGGAGGCTCCGTGGTGCTGAACTCCTACAAATGCATTGAATTTGTGTCTGAAATGTATTTGTTTTATGAGGCTATGTTTTTGTTGTTTGTTTTTAAGATAGTTAAGCTTATAGTAACGTAACATAGTGTCAGAATGAAACTAAAAGCGCCTTGAAAAGGGACGAGCCTCAGAAAGTGCAGTGGTCCGGACGAACGGGAGACGATGTTAGTGCTATTTAACGATGTTAGTGGTATTTAACTGGCTCCAGGCTGCAAAGGGCCCGGTCATAAGCCCCTCCCCCGGTCATAAGCCCCGCCCCCCGGGCCCGGCTCTGATATGTTCCACTACTGTACTTACGTCTGATGTTGTCGCACGAAGTCTGCAAACTGCCGGTCCTTCGCGTAGAGCTCGATGATGCGTATCCTGTCTTGGATTTCCTGATAAAGAAAACACACCGTCAGTCAGTCAGGAGGGAGGGAGGGAACGTTACATCACAGACGGATAAACGCCAACACAGACCGGCGGAGAGCAAATCCACTAAAACAATAAAATAACTGTGGTGACCGTGAGGATGTCGATGTTTAAAATGCTGAAAAACCAAGAAGCTGTTTGAAAAAAATGACTTAAAATGACAGTAGAGAGACCACTTTAAGATTTATAAATGTGCTTCATAGGTGTCGTTCAGCTAATTTCTACAATTGATGCTCAGGTATAATATTTATAATGCTCAAGTATATTTATATTTATAATCAGGTATAATATTGCAATGAAGTGCTGCAATATTTTTATAAGGTAATAACCGGTATAATTTTTTTTGATAAAGTAATGCTTGCTGTTATATTTTTTCTTATTTTTATTTTCAAGCAAAATTGAAATAGAAACAAGGGGTAGGACCTCATACATTTTTTTTACTTCCTCCTACTCCTTTTCGGGCATGAAGGTTTATCGCCCTTTGATTTTGTTTAATGACTGTTTATTTGTATTCTTTTTTTGTTTTGTGTAATTTTTTTTTTCTGTATGCTCGAAATAAAGATTTCAATCAATCAATCAATCAATGTAATAAAGGTTCTGAGCTGAAGTCCTGAATGAAGCATCAACCGAGGTTCTGGTTCTTGAGTTCAGTTCTTATCAGAACATTTGTATAAGTTTTCCTGATTTAAGCATAAATTGTATTTCACTTCAGCTGAACTTGTGTCCACGTTCTTGTAATTGAGTTGTCAGTAGAATATTTTCACTCTTTTTGATGTTTTGTTGGCGTACAAACTTTTTCAGCGCTTTTGACATCTGAAAAGGACATTTTTACCTCTGAAGACGGCGTTTTAATGTTTAAACTTCCACCTCAAAGACAAGAAGGAAATAAGAAAAGGGACAGTTCCTCTACAGACCACTAGGGTTAGACAAAAATCGATAATCAAATTTGTCGACAATGAATTCCATTGTGGACAATCGTCGCCAGACGTGTTTTTCCAACGGAGTGAGGCGTCTCACTTCAATACAATCTCTGCCCAGAGTTGCGCAGCACAATAGCTTCTCAGCAGCTGCGGGTAATAAAACTTCAAAAGTTTGGGAGCATTTTAGCCTTGATACGGCGAATAAAAAGATTACTTGCAAGGTTTGCAAAGCCGACGTTGCTTTTCACGGGAGCACGGTCGGTAATGCATTTGAAGAGAAAGCACGTCAGGACTCGCCTTGGTAAGATATAAAGCCTATTTTCATTTGTAAAATTGATTCGTTTCATTCGTTAACTTTGTTTATTTCATGTTATTTATTGGTGTTATTTGAGCCACTCTCGTTGCTATAACCTCAATCACATAATTGATTGAAAGGTGAAAAAGCTTGTGTGACGATGACAATGATGGATTTGCATCTAACTTTCAGTCAGGTTCCTATGAACTGTCAATTATCCATCAAATTCCACAATGATCATGTTAACATTAAATCAGATAGATTTGTCTCGACATTTCTCTTGCGGGACGGGAGAAGACACTAAATCAATGCATCTCTATTATTGTGCAGAATTAATTCTCAGAGTTTTGCGGATGCGGGCGGGAGCAGGATGAAGAAAACAGTCCCGCTATATCAGGGCTATAGTTCCATCTTTCTTGTGTTTATTATCATTTGCCACATAATTAAAGCAACCTCATTCTAAATTTAAGAAAAAATTACTAATTATCCGATTAGTCGACTAATCGCTTCAATAGTCGGTGACTAGTCGACTATTAAAATAGTGGTTAGTTGCAGCCCTACTAGGGTCCAGATCCACGTACATCCTTGGTGAGCTCGCTGTTCTCGTAGATGTGCCGGATCTCCTCGCTGCTGAAGTCGGTGGAGGCCTCGGCGCTGGCGCTGCTGTACACCGGGGCTTCTGGGTAACGGCGGTAGTAGTGGCTGTAGCCCGTCGTGGCCTCGCTCTCAAACATGGGGTTGTACTTGGTGGCCCGCTCCAGGGACGGGAGGCTCTCCGCCCGCCTGAAACACGGCCAGAAACAAGAACTGAGACACGGGCCTCAGGGCCAACAGAACACAATGCAGTGCACACACTATCCTAACATGGGCACCATCTCCATGGCAACGGCGGCCCAAGCCCGGTGCATCTTTACGATGACCATCGAAGAGAGAGAGGTGGCGGACGCAGCGCCAGCGAGACGTCAGATGAGGATCCTTATCATTATCTGCAGGAATTTTACACATCGTCTCCCAAAGATTCCGACGGTAAAAATCTAACCTTTTTGTGCAAATTATGTCCACCTGCGCTGAGAAAACAAGTCTGAATGTCTGCCTCGTCAACTTCACACTTGAAACGTCATGTGGAGTTTAAGCATCCGTCCAGTGGGAGAAAATATCTGCAAGTTCTTAACAATCAAACAAAGTCTTCAGGAAAGAGCAAGAAGATCCAAACGACCCCAGTCCCACTGCTGCTCCTTCAGGGGTTTGATTTCCAGCAACAGGTAGAAACACTGATAATGGACTACATTGTTGGAGATTTACAGCTCTGAGGAAAGTTGAAAAGCCACTAGGACAATACATGATTGTAGTGAACAGTTTTAGGATAGGGGGGCCTTTCATTCGTACTTCTCACCTAAAAATATTGAAATGTTCAGTTCAAAATGAAAATGGTGAACTATGAAGGTGGACTGTTCAATTTTAAACTATGTGAACTGAACTTTGAACTAGTTCATGAGAAGTATGAACCTGCCCGGTCCTGGTCCCAGTTCTGGTCCTCACCGTATTGGGTCCTCGGACTCGTCCTTGTCGTACTGGTCCCTCAGCGTCCGGGCCAGGAAGAACAGAACCCCCGACGCCACCAGCAGGAATCCTGCCACCGAGGCGATGGCGATGCCGACCACCAGCGGCTCCGACACGTACTCCTCACAGTGCTCTCCCCGGTACCACCAGTTCTCCCCGACCCGGCACCTGGAACCAGAACCACAGAAACACCAGAATCAGACATCAGGAAACAGAAGAGGCTCCAGAAGCTGCAGCAATAAAACCGTCACTAATCATCACCAGATGATTAAATATCCTAAGATTTGTTTGCATTTCTTTCCCTGCAGTTCAGCGTGTGATTAAATCACTGATACCGTGTTGTGGAATAAAAGCTGCTGTTTGTTTGCTGTCTCCATGGAGACGTACGGCGACTTTAGCAGCATCTGGAGCCGCCGGCGTGTTTTATGACGCGTCCAGAGTGTGAAACAAACGTTAGCGCTGCAGCTTCCTGCGTAATCACAAAACCTCCAGCTTCTGTCTCTGATCTGGACGATTCTCATCTTTTAACACGTTTTACACACACTGACCCCCAAATGGGAACACCGAAACATGCAGGACTACACATGGAAAAATGATTCTGTGCAGTTCCTGGAAACCCAAATTAAGAAGAAACACAAGTAAATATGTGGGGGGGGTATTAATATCCACATTGCATGAGCAGTGTGTTAAATTATTATTATTATTATTTATTTCATTCATTGATTAAATCAACCTGATCTCACAAAAATCCGTGAAATGCCCACGACCTCTCACCACTATTTTCCGTGGTATATACACGGAAAATGGTATAATTCCGTGTGAGCACCACGGATATTGTACCATGCAAAGTCAATGGGATCCGTTGTCGTGATACATACACGGATTATGACATTATTATTATTTATATATTATTCTTTGTTTAAATTTATATTATATTTAAATTATGAGCTTTTGTCGCGCAAGGTACTGTTTGTTACTGTCAGTTTGTAAAAGCATGTTTTTAACGCTGTTTTAGCAGTGTTTTATTGAGGTTTTAATGGGAGCACCACGGATATAGTCAATGGGAGGCGTGGTCGTGATATATACACGGATTATTACATTATTATTATGTATATATTATTCTTTATTATAGTGGCTAAGTTATACGTTTTTGATGCACAAGGTACTGTTTGTTACTGTCAGTTTGTAAAAGCATGTTTTTAACGCTATTGTAGCAGTGTTTTATTGAGGTTTTAATGGGAGGACCACGGATATAGTACTATGCGAAGTCAATGGGATCCGTCACCCGATTTGACTGCTGTCATACCATTGAATGAAGGACAAAACGATAACAATCATCCCATAGATATGGGCCAGTAGGGCTCTACTGCTCTACTCTACCTACTAGTAGGCGCAGGAGGCTGTTATCGCCCCTTTCTATGGCTAACCCCATGTTATTAATGCTTGATATGGAGCTCACACCTCATTATCGCCCCTTTCTATGGCTAACCCCATGTTATTAATGCTCAGTAGGCACAGAAGTTTTGTTATGAAGCTCACACCTCACCTCCCTTTTTTATGTATCTAGCTAGAATTTTAAAACCTGAAGAATAGAATTCAACGTAAAATGCCGGATCTTGTCCATTAAAAACAATACTTTTTGGAACATAGTGTAACGACCACAGATAAGATAAGGCCTTGCCCGTCTGGGCAACACATCAGCATTTGGCCGACTGGTTAGTGCAATTGACTGTGGTCTGGGAGACTGTGGTTCGAGACGCTCTGGGCACGACTTGTTCGCCACAGTATTTTCCTCATTGTGTTATGGTTTTTATTTTAATATCTTTAACATTTCTAAACACAAAAACACGAAAGTGTCCTTGATAATTCAATAATACAATAGGTTCATGTTAAGGACATCCGTTTTAATTAGTTCTCCTTCGATTATGACATGTTATTAATGCTCAGTAGGCACAGGAGGTTTGTTATGTATTGTTATAGGTTTGCCTATGAGGCCTATTTCGTGTCTATTTTTGCACAGTTCACTAACGCTTTAAGCTAGGAGGCTGAAATTCTAGACTCTGTATCAGGACGTGACTCTCATTCACTGTACTGAGTTTCAGATCTGTGTGACCTTCGGAAGTGTCAAAGGTCACCGCGTGTGTTGCTTTTCGGGCCTGCGAAGCCTATTTCGTGTCTTTTTTTGCATAGTTCACTAACGCTTTGAGCTAAGAGGCTGACATTCTAGACTCTGTACCAGGAGGTGACTCTCATCCACTGTGCCGAGGTCCAGACCCGTGCGACCTTCGGAAGTGCCAAAGGTCACCGTGTGTGGTGCCTTTTTCGGGCCTTTTTTGTGTGTTTTTTGAATAATTCACTAACGCTTTGAGCTGGGAGGCTGATTTTTGACTATGTTGTTTGGGGGCATCCCCTGAACAGACAGACGTTAGTTTGGTGCAGATCGGACCTGTACCTTTCAAAGTTTTCAGTTATAATTGCATAAATTGTCTATATTTCATTGCTTTATGTACTTTCTTGGGGTTATATTTGACCTAAAAACCAAATTCTCAAAAATTAAAAACCGAAAAACAGAGAAATTGGAAAAAATAAAGACAGAATGTGAGAAAAACTAAAACCGATTTCATCCGTCTCTGTTTGCTGCCCTGTTGGTAATTCTGCCCCACGATGTTTCTGAAAGCAGTTCTATCAGCATTCTGGGAGCTGATTGGTCCTTACAGCATCATTAGCTGCAATACTTGCTGTTGAATCTAAATATAATACTAGTATTAATATGTTGCAGAACTACAGTCATATAATTCATGCAACAGCTGAAAAAACTGTTTTAATAACACTAACCCAAATCAATATCGCAATCGAATCGGATCAAATCCTGATAATTGATTCTGAATCTTAAGAATCGGAATCGATTCTTGACATTTGACAATCGATCCCCAGCCCTGCACAGACCTGCAGACTCAGACACCCCCCTCCCACTGCACGTGCTCAGAAGGCCTCCTCACCTGCAGATGGCGCCCTGTCCGTCGATGACGTCGCACTTGCCGTCGTTGAGGCAGAAGTCGCTCTGCAGCTCGCAGATGCTCTGGCAGGGCAAGCCGTCCACGCTGAAGTAGCCGGCGTTGCACACACACTCCGCCTCCCCCGACCACTTGTTCACCTTACACTCGGCGAACTCGTTGCAGGCCTGGAACTTGCAGGGGTCGGCCTGGTCGCCTGGACGGGAGTGGTAGGATTTTATTAAATGGTTTATAAAGGTTTGAAGGGTTTTTTTATAAGATTCTACACTGGTAGTTACTCTCAACGCAAGACAACATCCTGGTAGGTCTAGACCAACCCAAAATGTTGAAAGAGCCATATTGGACCAAAAACACAAAAAACAAATATGTCTGGAGCCGCAAAAAATGAAAAGTCTTGTATAAGACTTAGAATGAAGGCAACACATGCTGCATGTTTCTATATTAGTTATAACTGGGTCCTCGGCTGCAAATGTAGCATGCTAAAGTCTTTCCACATGACTCTTTGTTATTGGACAACCTCTCGCTACAGAGCAAACATTCAGGCAATGAATGCAAATGATTCGCTCCAACTTTTTCTCCTCAGTTATTTTTCTCTTTGGAAACAATCCCTTTGGCCGGTTTGTTTCCAACAGCCACCTGCCTGGTAGAAACGCACAATTTAAATGACATATTTTGGTCAACTAACATGACTAAGCATAAATTACATAGAAACACCAGCAAACATATTTAAAAAAAATGAAATAAAAAAGGATTGAATCCAGATTTAAAGTAATTAAACCTTCATATTGTTTAGTTTTTATATGTTTTAAGGATTTAAAGTAATTAAACCTTCATATTGTTTAGTTTTTATATATTTTTAATTTATTTTTTTTAATTGTAGTTTTCAATTTGTTAATACGTGAATTATTCAAGTTTAATCCACTTTTATCCACTTTTCCATATTTATTCTACACATTTTTACAGCATGGGAAAACGTTCAGAATGTTTGTGTCATGTTTGTCCTCCTACAGAAACCACATTAAAACCAAAACTATTTCCCTCCCCCATCTATTTCCATTTTCAGACATTTTTGAAAATGCCCCAGGGAGCCACTAGGGCGGCGCTAAAGAGCTGCATGCGGCTCTAGAGACACGGGTTGCCGACCCCCGGTCTAGACTGTTTTACTGAGTTCTTCTTTAGGTGAAGACAATGAGGAGAAACAGATGTTTTAAAACTGATCCATCATGTTTTTCTCGAAGTTTTAGAGATCTTAGGTATTTGCTGAGTTAGCGTCTCAAGTAAGAAATGATCGGCAGGATATATACGGCTGAAAGTGTGACATGTTTAGGTTTCTTTAACCACAGATGTTTTCACAGATAAGGTTCAACATCTGCATCTATAACTTAACGAATACCTCCCTTTTTAGTATAAATATGACTGGATTGATGACCACTGTGTGCATTTTCTCTCCTACCTTTGTGGTTTGAGAAAAGTTGCACCTCCAGCTGGAAAACATTGTGCATGATATAATAAAGTTTGTAATAACTATTCTGTTCACTGGTTTTCTTCTGGTGCACCAGACAAACGAACACGAGGATCTTTCATGAGGAACAGCACGGGATGAAACTGTAACAGTTATTTATCTGAATCACATGTAGATGTTTCTCCCTGCCAGGAACAGCTGGAAATCCTTCAACGTTTCTTGGCTCGGTTAAGTAGGAGAAAGGTAAAGTCGTGATTCTGTGCAGTAAAGCAGGACTGAGGCTGCTGGTTCTGCTGCAGGCCCGTGAACCCAGGTCGGACCAGAACCACACACCTCCCAGGATCTGGGAACGCACACTCTCGAATTTCTGCAGATGTGCTAAAGTTTTCCAGTCAATTCTGTCAAAGTACAGAAGCCCAGAGATAAAAAGGAGCATGTGTTTTTCCAGATTAGATCGGGTCTCAGGCCCCGTTTCCACGTAGCAAAAACGGTGGTGTTTTCATGCGTTTTGGCCGTTCGTTTACACGAAAAAGAAGCTCAAAATCACCAAAAACCATCAGTTCTGAAAACTCCAAGTGGAGATTTGCAAAAACTCCGGTCTTCACGTTTGCTTGTAAACGGAGAGAAACGGACATTTATTCTTCAGAACGTCACATTATGAGACAGAAACGTCACCAGCATCATGAGTGACACCTGTGTTTACAATTTGTTTGGCGACAGTCAATATTTTCTTGTATTTTACCTGTTTTATATTCTAAAGTCACACTTAAAAGTAACTCCACTTCTCTGTCACTCCAAACCAAAGACTCTCGTTCATCTTGGAAGTAACTGGAAGTTACTCGTGTCTTTTGTTGATGTTTTTTTCCAGGATTCTGATTGGCTAGCATGACTTTATCTTCTCATTACACTGCCCCCTGTAGGTTTGGCTGCTCATAGCAGCTTAACAGCGTATTTATGCGGGTTTGTGTAAATGATGGTATTTTTCAAAACGTAGAGGGGGAAATATCTGTTTTTGTAAATACATGGCTGTGTGGAAACGTGGTCTCATACTGGGCTGCACAGTTCTGGAAAAAATAGAGTATCACAATCTCTTTGCTTAGAATTGAGATTGCGATACTTTGGCACAATAGATCCTTTGTCAGCCTTCTGATTGGTCCCTGACCGACCAATCAGAAACATCCGGGTCAGAATATCCAGTTGGACCAAACAACCGTCTCTCTCTCGTTCACATCAATGGAAACAGCCTAGTTTTTACCTGCCTTGTATCAAAATTTAAAACTCCTTGGTTAGTTTTTAAATTTCGTATTGGTAAAAGGAACACTTGTAGTGTCGTGATGGTGCAGCGTATTTTTATCCCCAAACTGGCAGAAATCCGATCCGTACTTCCCAAACAAACTAAAGAAACTAAAGTCGTCTCGGCAGCAGGCTACGACCCATAGCTGCAATATATCTTAAAATGCTTCAGCTGGTAAAATAACAGGGAAAAAATTTAATCCCAAAACCAATCGTAATATTACAAAAATGTCTGCTTTGGATGAAGCTACGTGGACGGCCACACCTTCCACCGGGCTATCAGCTAAACTCATCAAAATATCTTAGCTAAAATCTTAGCAAAAAATCTTACCTAATTATAGACCAATTTCCAACCTTCCATTTGTATCTAAAATTCTGGAGACAGCACTGGTTCGAGTCACGAATGACCTTCTTATGGCCTCAGATAAGGGATTAGTGTCCATACTGGTTCTACTGGACCTCAGTGATGCTTTTGACACTGTTGTTCATGGCATTTTACTGCACAGGTTAGAGCATGTTGTTGGGATTAAAGGGACAGCTCTACGTTGGTTTAAATCATATCTATCTGACAGGTTCCAGTTTGTTCATGTACATGAGGTTTCTTCAGAACAGTCAAGGGTCTGTTATGGTGTTCCGCAGGGTTCAGTGCTAGGGCCAATCTTGTTTAGTTTATACATGCAGCCGTTGGGAAGTATGATCCAGAATCACGGCATACACTTTCATTGCTATGCTGATGATACGCAGCTCTATTTGTCTATGAAGCCGGAGGAGACAGAACCGTTAGTTAAACTTCAGGCATGTCTTAGGGACATCAAGGACTGGATGTCCAGAAATGTCTTGCTTCTAAATTCAGATAAAACAGAGGTTATCATTTTTGGTCCAGAGCATCTTAGGAAGGGATTAGATGGTGTTGCGATGGCTTCCAGTGCAACTGTGAGAAACCTTGGTGTTGTTTTTGATCAGGATTTGTCGTTTAAACCATATGTCAATCAGGTTTGTAAAATAGCCTTTTTCCATCTCCGTAATATTGCAAAGATTAGGAAAATCCTCTCACAGAGTGACGCAGAAAAACTAGTTGATGCGTTTGTATCTTCTAGACGAGATTACTGAATTGTGTTATTAGCAGGATGTCCAAGTAATTTGCTGAATAGGCTCCAGCTGATCCAAAATGCAGCAGCCCGAGTACTGACAGGAATCAGCAGGAGAAACCACGTCTCTCCAGTGTTAGCATCGCTCCATTGGCTACCTGTAAAATTCAGAATCCAATTTAAAATTTTATTAAGCCAAAACGGCTTAGCTCCGCAGTATTTACAAGACCTGATAGTGCCTTATGTTCCTGGCAGAGCTCTCCGTTCTCGGAGTGCAGGTTTACTCGTAGTTCCTAGAGTATCCAAATGTAGATTTGAAACCAACTTCCAATCTGGGTTAAGGAGGCTGACACCACCTCCACCTTTAAGACCAAACTTAAAACCTTTCTGTTTAGTAAAGCCTATAGTTAGTGGTTATTGCTAATATTCCGGTTAGAAAAGGGTTATTAACTGCATGTAAACGTAGTCTATGATGGAACCCACCTGACTCCACGTCCAGCGAGTACTTGTCGATGGCCAGGTTCATGGTCTGGTAGGCCGTGTTGCAGAAGTCCTCCAGGATCAGGTACACGGTGGTGGTGACGCCTCGAGCCACCGGCCTGCCGAACTTCATCCGGCTGTTCACCACGATGCTGCCGTTCCGGAAGTTCAGGATCTCCAGGTTCTCGAAGTGGGTCAGGTTGGACTGCAGGTACGGCACGAGCTGGGGGGAGAGTAAAGGTCAACCCGCCATATACGTCTATATATACCATTTTGATTGGCTGCCAGGTGTAGGTTATAAGTTATAACCTACACCTAGAAAACAAGTTTGTTCAAATTGCCTGATAACTTTAATATCATTACTGGATCAACTGCCAGGTGGTAACCACGGCAACAGAGATTCAGAGAGGAAGAGCCGGCTACCGCAGGACGGCGACATGAGGGATTTTTGTAATTTCTTTTAATTAATTTGGTAAATTTAACAATTTTGATGACTGGGATGCAGAACAGGAGAGAAAAGAAAATAGCCGAGCGGAGCTGAGCGGACTAGAATATCTCCCGTTACCAAGGAAACCGAGTTATGGCTTGTTAAAAAAACTTTGTAACTTACCAGGTTCCAACGGCTGGTTGAGAGATTAAATAGTCGCTCAACCGCTCAGCTGTGACTTGTTATAAAACTAATGATTTCAACTGAAAACCCATTAAAGCATGACAAATTGATTTAATATTTATGTTTTTTGGTAAGTGACCGTTGTATAAGCGGGATAATGCCCTTCCAGGTGACATTAACATAAATATATGGACTTCGCAGAGGCTAACCGCCCTCCGCTTCGCGTCAGATGCTTCACGCCCCGCTGCGTCCATATATTTATGTTAATGTATACCTCGAAGGGCATTATCCCTTACTGAACCACCTGAAGGTGAAACCAGACCGGCTGAGGGCTTTACCAGCTCCAGGAAGCGCTGCTCCAGGGCCTTGTACTCCGGGGAGCTCTTGTTGAACAGATCATCGGAGAACACCATGTTGGTGACCCTGAGGCTGAAGAACACGATCAGGGCTCGGCCGGGGTTCACCGGCACGGCGATGCTGGCCTGGTCCGTCCCCTGGGACACGCCGAAGGGGAACCCGGTGCTGCCCTCCTCCGTCAGGTTGGTCAGGCCGAAGCCGAAGGACACGACGCCGTGGCCGTCGTCCCCGGTGGTGACGTCGTCCGAGTCCTCGACCTGGGGAGGAGAGAGACTTATATCAAACATCCAACCTTCCCAAGTATGGACGATTTGTGTCTTAATTATTTAAAGGGGACCTATTATGGCATCTAATACCTATTTAAAACAGGCCTTGAATGTCTTAAAAACTTGTTTTTGCTAAATAAATTAGAAATTCAGCCTCTGATTCATGTCTTTATCTTCCCATTCTCTAATCTCATTATCTATGCAGGATTCTGAGTGGGCGGGGCTATGATAATGAGGCTCTGTGCTGATTGGCTGCCTGAATGACGCGATACACCGCTATGAAAAAATGGCGGAAGCTCCGGCCGGTGGAGTTAGTTGTGGGCGTGGTTTCACGCATCGGAGGCCAAACTATGTAAATCACTCCCGTCGTTCCGTAACGACGGGAGCAGAATCTTATTGGCTCGTAGATCCACATCACACTGGACGGCTCATCAGGGCGGCTGTACAGACACTGCAGAATTTGGTTACTTTCCTCCTTCTCTGAGTTGGCAGGATGAGGGGAGACCACTTTATATATGTTGAAGCAAGAGAAAACCTGTTTTTCATAATAGGTCTCCTTTAAATATTACTTGTCACTCAAACATGTCTGTCTATGGTCTGACCAATGCGGAAGTATCCGCCCATTGCGGGATGTTTGTGTCAAAATGATTCAATCAAAAAAAAAAACTTTTTTCACTTCCATCAAAAAAAATAAATCACTTCAAATCGAAAAAAATATTTTCAATCCAAACAAGTGTTCAAATGCAATTTTTTGGGTCTCAAATATTTTTTTGCATTCAAACACTTTTTTTCTTTGATTGTGATTTTTTTTAATTGAAAATATTTTTTTTCTTTTTGAAGCAACTTCTTTTTTGATTAAATGATAAAGACACAAATGTTACCCATAATATGGCCCAAACACAAAAAAACACTACTACACTACTGCATTTTTTTGCATTCAAACACTTTTTTTTGATTGAATTGATTTTTTTTTTATTAAAAATATATTTTTTGATTGAAGCAATCTTTTTTTAGATTGAATAATTAAGACACAAATCTACCTTCATACCCAAGGAGGGAACCAGTGAATATTTATACAGAAGAGACAGATCTGAGCAGTGAAAAGCTTGAATGCAGCATCTCCAGGGGTGACGAGGAGAAATGGCGCTTTTCCACTAGCACCCAACTCGCCTCAGTTTGGTGCTTTTCCACTCGGGGTCTCACCGTGCCGAGTAGATCATTTTTCTGTATCTATTCTGCTGATGTTCTAAGCTGGCTGAGTCGGGCCATATCTGACGTTAAGTTGCTGTCGTCTACAAAAATTATGACTAAATATCGTCGCCAACGAACCTTTATCACCTAAGGAAAACGAGAAGCGATGCAACAAAAATGCTGGTTATGTGACGATAATGATAATTAAATGTATAATGCAATATCGTAGAGGAATAAAAACCAGACTAAAATGTAGATTACAAAATAAAAACTCCTCAATCCCAGTCACCACAAAATCACGGGAAAAAATAAATATGTTGAAAACTCAAATTAGAGTCTTCTGTATCTGGAATGAATGTATTCTTGAGTCTATAAGGTAACAATAATATAATAATAAGATAACCTTGTTTGAATTGAAAAATGGGTTTGGCTATATACAATCTTTGACTAAAACGAGACTAAAATGGTCCTGGACAATTCTCACAAAGGCAGAAACAGGATTTTTATTTTACCTCCAACAGTGTGGTGATGGAGATCTCCGGCTGGTCCTCGGGGTCCGGACTGATGACGGAGATCAGGGTGAAAGGAGACTCCTTTTCTGGAGACGAAGACGTCGGCTGAGGAGAAGCTGGAGAATTCGTCACCGACGGTTCTGGATCACTTTTACTCGCTGGTAAGATCTCGTCCTCTGTGAGGTCCTCGGTTGAGATCTCTGGTAGATCTGGCACAACCGTCTCCTCCTTCTCCTCTTCCTTCTCCTCCTCTTCCTCTCCATCACTCTCTGCTGTCTCCTCTGAACCTTCATCCTTCAACGCAGGATTCTCAGTATCGATGGCTGCATCTTCCTCAGTATCTATGACGGCGGCGTCTTCAGTATCGATGGCGGCATCCTGAGGATTGACGGCGGCGTCCTCGGCCTCCTGGCTCGAATTCGGAGCATCAGTGGGATGAGGCTCTTCTGGCGTCTCCATGACGATCTCATCAGCATCGGGGCGTCGAGACGTTTCTGCTGCATCCGGATCTGAAGCTTCACTCCACAAATCAACATCCTCCGCCAGTGGGGGGGCAGCTGACGGACCTTCTTCTTCTTCTCCTTCTTCTTCTTCATCTTCTATGGTTTCTGTTACAGTAGGGGAGACCACCAGGTCTTCTTCTTCTGTGGTTTCTGTTACAGTAGTGGAGGTTTCTGTGTCTTCTGGAATCTCATTTCCAGCAGCCTCATCTCCATGTTCTCCAGGTTCTTCGTCCGCTGCAGCGACATCACCTTTCTCTTCTTCAGCGCTGATGTCTTGTACCATGACCGTGTTCTCCGAGGAAGGATTTTGGCGGGGAACCGTCTCTTCTTCTGCTGAGGTCGTGGGAGGTTCCGGCAGGTTGTCCTCATGTGACCCCGAAGCCTCCGTCTCCACCGGAGGCTCGGGCAGCGTGGCGCCCCCCGCTGGTGGCTCCGTGGCAACCGCCAGCGGCTCCGTGGCAACCGCCAGCGGCTCCGTGGCAACCGCCGGCGGCTCTGTGGCAACCGCCAGCGGCTCCGTGGCAACCGGCGGCGGCTCCGTGGAGGATGGCTCGGGTGGAGGTTCCTCAGGTTCCTCAGGTTCCTCAGGTTCCTCTGCGACGATGACGTGCCTCGTTTCCTCCAGCAACAGACCTTCCTCCTGAAGGTCTGGAAGAAAAACAAAGGCAAGACAAGTTTATTTGTACAGCACAATTCAGCACAGGGTAATTCAAAGTGCTTTACATCGACATTAAAAGCGGCAAGACACAATTAAACAGTAAATAACAAATAAAATTAAAGCTTCAAGCAGCGATGAACGGGCCCTCGCGCATGCAATTTTCACCCATAAAGATCAAGGACTCAAAACTAAGTCCGATGACACCACCCATGACTCTTTATGTCAAACCATTCAAAAGTTACGGCAGAAAATCGGAAATATCAAATATCGACCAATCAGAAGAAGGGGCAGGGTTAATTTGCACCAATTAAGGTGAAGGAGTCAAAACCGAGTCCGATGACACCACCCACGAGTCTTTATGTCAATCCATTCAAAAGTTATGGCAGAAAGTAGGAACTATCAAATATGGACCAATCCGGTGAAGGGGGGGCGCGCTTTTTGGCGTCTAGCGTTGCCATGGTAACGCTTTTGAAAGAGAAAAGTAATGCGCGTCGTCGCAGGATGGAGACGCACATTTTGATGTATAACACACCTGGGTGCACATTACGGTTCGGGCCGTATTAATGGCTGAAGAAGTGGCATAAATTTCGCCAAAATTACACGGTTAATTCAAAATGGCCGACTTCCTGTTTGGTTTGGGCCATGGCGCCAAGAGACTTTTCTTTAAGATGCGACATGATACAGGTGTGTACCGATTTTCGTGCATGTACGTCAAACCGTATTGTGGGGCTTGAGGCACAAAATTTTCTAGGGGGCGCTGTTGAGCCGTTAGGCCACGCCCATTAATGCAAACCATTAAATATCACATTTTTCGCCAGGCCTGGCTTGGTACAAAATTTGGTGACTTTTGGGGCACGTTTAGGGGGAAAAAAGGCCCTCCTTTCGTCTGAAGAAAAACGAAGATAAAAAACAAAAACAAAAACAATCCCTACAGATACAATAGGGCCTTCGCACTGTCAGGCCTAATGATAAGAAAAGAGGTTAAAAAATAAAAGGCACAAGTTGTTAAAAAGTAAGGGCAGTAGATCCAGCAGGTACATCTCATTCTTAAAATGGCAAGAATTACGTTTCTATACGGTCAAAACGTACAAAGACCGGGTCAAATACAGGATTACAAAAGTAATCTGTAACAATCCGTACGGTGAAATAAACCAATTTGATAATTCTACGTCACAATGCTTGAGGCGCTGAATCTCCGTGAACCGGGAGGTTCTGCTGCAGGGGTCATGTGACCTCGGGTCATGTGACCTCGGGTCATGTGACCTCGGGTCGGTACCACACGTACCTTCAGGCGTGTTGGAGACGAGGACGCCGGCCGGCGTCACCAGCTCACTCTCCTCCAGAACCACCACGTCTCCGTCTGATACCGACACCGTGTTGGTTTCTGAGGGTTCAGGGAGGACGTCGACCCCGGAGTCATCTGCTGGGGTCCAGACCTGAGACGGGTCTTCGATGGCGCCGACCTGCATCACAAAGAGCTTCGTTATAGTACTGCTCTGGTACCAGTCTGGTACTTCGCCAGTTGAAGGGACTCGCCGTCCCCTCAACGTACACTTTTACCACTAAGAAAACCCTCTTACATCATACAAAATACCTGTAAGTGCCAGCTTTAATTAGAGGCCAAAATTTTGACTGTACGTTGAAAGGTTCAAGAGTTATGCCCATGGTTATCCAAGTGTCCCTTTGGCGTCTCCAAATGGCCATTTTTGGAAAGGTATAGACACACTCTTACAAAAACATGTGTAAAATATAAATTTTTTGTGGTATTTTTATCAAATTTGAACTTGCACTTCAAAGGATCTGGGATATCAATTTACTTTGCATATGCCTTGGATAGGCGTTTTAGGCTAACTTTACAGGAATGGTAACAGGTTAATCTCGTTCTTTTGATGCCGGATTCCTACTTTTGTGCCGGAGTTCAGTTCTACTCGTGACCCAGGAGACTGGGGTCGGTTCTGGATTAAATCCCACAATTCTGTGTCTAGATTCTGATGGATTATGATTCTGAACCTGAGACCTTGTAATTCTCATGCTGGACTCTCATCTGGATCTGAAAAGCATTTAAAGGCGGCGACGAGGCTGAAAAACAAACATTTACAATAGTTAGTTCTCATCAGAGACCGTTGATGCTTCATTTCCTTTCGCTGGTTCTTCTCCAGGTTGTTGCTTAACCTCGTCCAGAAGCTAACAGGCCTCTTAGGACGCCTTATAATATCATCGTCACATTCTTAAGATATTTAACGTGATGACTTTTCAGTATTTTATCCCTACACTGCAAAAACTCAAAGTCTTACCAGGAAGATTTTTTTTTATTTCTAGTTAAAATGTCTCATTTTTAGTCAAAAAATCTCATTACACTTAAAACAAGAGTTATTACCAGAAAATAACTTTCCCCTGTTTCAAGTAAATTTTCACTTGAAATAAGTAGAAACATCTGACAGGGGGACAAGATTTATCTTCTCATTACAAGCAAAAAAATCTTGTTCCACTGGCAGATTTTTCTACTTATTTTAAGTGAAAATCTACTTGAAACAGGTGAAAATTGGGTAACCCTTTCTTTTACAGTACAGTAATAACCAGGTAATACCATGGTAATTACACTGTAATTACCTAGTAGTACCTTGTATTTACAAGGTAATTACATGGTAACTACCAGGTAATTTAACCAGTAAGTACTAGGTAATTATTACGTATTTTCTTTTACCATGTAATTATGTGTATTTACCATGTAATAACGCGGTAAATACCTGGTTGTTTAAACTAAACATTACTATGTAACTAGACAATTTCCTCGCAGAAATTTCGAGAGTGCCACGGCGGGCTGCTGCACATTTGTGTACATTTTACAAGCAATAAAGGTGAAGGACTCAATACCGAGTCCAATGACACCACCCATGACTCTCTATGTCAAACCATTCAAAAGTTATTAGACTATAACATATCGGCCAATGAGAAGAAGGGGCGGGGCTAATTTGCACCAATGAAGGTCAAGGACTCGATACTGAGTCCTATGACACCACCCATGACTCTGTATGTCAAACCATTCAAAAGATATTGGACTATAACATATCAGCCAATCAGAAGAAGGGGCGGGGCTAATTTGTACCAATGAGGGTCAAGGACTCGATACTGAATCATATGACACCACCCATGACTCTGTAGGTCTAACCATTCAAAAGATATTCGATTATAACGTATCGGCCAATCAGAAGAAGGGGCGGGGCTAATTTGCACCCATGAACGTCAAGGACTCGGTACTGAGTCCTATGACACCACCCATGACTCTGTATGTCAAACCATTCAAAAGATATTGGACTATAACGTATTGGCCAATCAGAAGAAGGGGCGGGGCTAATTTGTACCAATGAGGGTCAAGGACTCGATACTGAGTCCTATGACACCACCCATGACTCTGTATGTCAAACCATTCAAAAGATATTGGACTATAACATATTCATTCATTCATTACCAGCTTCATTCATTCATTCATTCATTCATTCATTCGTTCATTCATTACCAACTTCAGCATTCATTAATTCATTAATTACCAGCTTCAGCATTCATTCATTTATTCATCCATTACCAGCTTCAGCATCCAGCATCATTCATTCATTCATTTGTTCGTTCATTCGTTCATCCATTCATTACCAGCTTCATTCATTCATTCATTCATTCATTACCAACTTCAGCATTCATTCATTCATGCTTTCATTCATTCATTCATTACCAGTATATATATATATATATATATATATATATATATATATATATATATATATATATATATATATATATATATATATATATATATATATATATACATATACCATGAACCTGTTCCCAGCAGGACTGGGGATCGCTAAGGTCAAAAGGTCAGGGTTCAGATTTCTCCATTTTCCAGGTAAAGTATAGGAAGTCTGTACTGACTGGGTCATGTGACAAGTTCTTGGTCACATGACCCAGAAGCCTGCGGGGGGGATGACTCATCAGAACAGAGAAGATTCTATATAAAGAGGGAGCGGGAATGACTCAGCTAGATTTTCGGTTTTGACAAGCCTCAAATAACTCCACCTTGTGATCAAACCGTAGCTCTTAGCAGAAAAACGAAAACATTTTGAGAAACAGAGAACCTAGCAGATTCTGTAAATCTTATTTTAATTCAGATATTCCTTAAAATGTGTTAGTAACGGCAGTTCGAAAACAAAAGTGAGATTTTTTTGAAGAAAAGTTTTTTTTACATTGCAGTCAATGGAGAGCGAGACAGGAATTGGCGTGTCTGTTGGCCCCCCCGTTCAAATTTTGTGCACACCACGCCTGTCAAAGTCACATTATTTGAATCTACAGTATGTCTACATTCTGACCAAAAATTATCTTTCTAGCTTTTACGGTTTGGCCGTGAGCTCGAGTTACAAATAAAAATTATGTTCATTTTTTGTGAGTCTCTGCCACTCTAATCAATTAGAACCTACCCTCTAGATTTGACCAAAAAGTGATTTCCAGTCCTCGCTTGAGCGCTCATATCTTGAAAAGTGTACATTTTAGGAAAAAACAGTTCCAGGTTAAGAGAGAGAAGAGAAGTTTTCCTCCGTTTTGAAGTTTGAATGACATTTCTACGTGCAAGTATGAGAAAGATACGTGACTGAGAATAAAGGTGAATTTAGTCTTTTTTCTCCCATCCGCTTTGAATGGCGCCATAGGAATACATGGGAAAATGATCTCCCCATTAGTTTGGAAATTTGTAAATGTTTTTGCACTTCGTGCAAAAACTATTTGTGCCATCGCTCTGAAAATCCACAGGACTGTAGTTAAATTCAGGGCCTACAACTTTCTAATTTGGTGAGTGGTGAGGCCCCAAAGTTCTCCCAATGCATTCCGGATGGGTTTTAGCGCGCACGTTTGTGCACGTTGCGCAAAAACGTGCACGCCAATTGCCTATAAAAGTCATAGCACACGATTCCCGATTAAGCTGTAGGAGGAGTAGCGAACCGAAATCAGTCCGGAAAATGAATAATAAGATGAAACCCGCAGAATAACATTAGTGCCTCTGGCCGGAGGCCAGAGGCATTCCTCCTCCTTGCTATTGCATAGCTTTGGAGGAGTCGTGCCTCTGGCTGGAGGCCGTGGCACTAATTACAAAGACATTAGATGGGAACTATGAGGGAAATGACAGGTATTTACTAGGTTAATATTGGTAACTACCAGTCATCTTACCATGTAATTACTCTGAAATTACATGAATTATTTCTAAGTAAGTACCAGGTAATTACTAAGTATTTTTCTGCAAACTATCAGGAAATTATAACCTATATTTGAGGTAGTTACCAGCTAATTACACTTCAATGACCATGTAGTTACCTTGTATTTACTATACATTTCATGGATAACTACTGGGTATTTACCCATTCATTATTGATTTATGTATTATCAATGGATTGGTGCATGTACCCCCGAGGGGTGTAAATGACTCTATTGACCTTGTAATTTACCTGATAGTTACCATGTTTTACCTGGCAATTGGCAGGTACTTACCTTGTAGTTACTTGCCCAGTAATTCTATTTCCTTAGTATTTACCCAATAAGTACAGAAAATTGTACCTGGCTTTTACTCGGTCCAGTTTCACTTTAATTAATGAGTAAATATCAGGTAATTATTTCTGTACTTAATGAGGAAGTACCAGGTAATATTATGGAAACAACACACGCTTTCTTTTACAGTCCAGTTTCACTTTAATTACTGAGTAAAATCCAGGTAAAAATTTCTGTACTTATTGGGTAAATATTTAGAAAATAGAATTACTGGGCAAGTAACTACAAGGTAAGTACCTGCCAATTGCCAGGTAAAACATGGTAACTATCAGGTTAATTACAAGGTCAATAGAGTCATTTACATCCTCGGGGGTTCATGCAGCAATCCATTGATAATACATAAATCAATAATGAATGGGTAAATACCCGGTAGTTATCCATGAAATGTATAGTAAATACAAGGTAACTACATGGTCATTGAAGTGTAATTAGCTGGTAACTACCTCAAATATACTGTAGGTTATAATTTCCTGGTAGTTTGCAGAAAAATACTTAGTAATTACCTGGTACTTACTTAGAAATAATTCATGTAATTTCAGAGTAATTACATGGTAAATTGACTGGTAGTTACCAATATTAACCTAGTAAATACCTGTAATTTCCCTCATAGTTCCCATCTAATGTTTTTGTAATTACCTAGTAATGTTTAGTTTAAACAACCAGGTATTTACCATGTTATTACATGGTAAATACACATAATTACATGGTACAAGAAAATACGTAATGATTACCTAGTACTTACTGGGTAAATTACCCGGTAGTTACCATGTAATTACCTTGTAAATACAAGGTACTACTAGGTAATTACAGTGTAATTACCATGGTATTACCTAGGTATTACTGTACTGTAAAAGAAAGGGTTACCGAAAATGGTTGTTTTTTTCCAGTGATGAGTCTTGTTTTAAGTGTAATGAGATTTTTTTGACTAAAAATTAGACATTTTAACTAGAAATAAGACAAATATTCTTGTTAAGATTTTGAGTTTTTGCAGTGTAAACATATCTGTAAAACATTATATGATCAGCCTCCACAGATGTTATGTTCCTTTTTTATTTCTCTCCAGCCTCAGAAACGAGGGGACTGCAGCATCCGTTAGTCCCGCCCCCCTTAGTTACCGTTGCTAAGGCGGACAGACAGAAGGACGGCCCGTCATCGAGCAGCGTTTAGATTTATCACCAGCTGCATGAAACAGATGAGAGTTCAGGATGTTCCCGTGTTTCTGCAGAGCTGAATCTGCAGATGTCCGAGTCCAGGTCCCTGCGGAGCTGATGCTCAACAGTTATTGGCTGGTCTGTGTTTGGGGGGCGGGGCTTAGTGCATTAACACGTGGGACAGAACCTGGCTGAACCGAGCCGAGACTGAAACGGGTTTTCAGGACAGAACAGTCGTCCTTAAGGACCCTCAGCTCCTCCTGTAATGTCACTGTATTTTACTGTATTTCTAACGGATGGTTTTGTACTTTATCCTGAGTTTATTTATCTCCAGGAGGCACGTGTCGGATCTGAGGACACGACAACCTGCAGCTGAGACAGCGGTTTTGACCGTTGTTACGTTATTGGCGCTCTGAATGTGTTATTTATAAACTGGGAGTGATATTGATCAGGGTTTCTGGGATTCTGGGATTCTGAGTCCTCGGCGTTCGTAGAAACTGGTCGTGTCCAACATACATCAGCGTCAAGCACCAGAGATCCTGCAGGACGTTCAGAAACTTTCAGAAACGCTCAACAATGTTCAGAAATGCTCGTAAATGTTCAGAAACGTTCAAAAATGCTCAGAAACGTTCAGAAACGTTCAGAAATGTTCAGAAATGCTCAGAAACATTCAGAGAGCTCGGAAACGTTCAGAAACGTTCGAAAATGTTCAGAAACGTTCAGAAAGTTCAGAAACGTTCAGAAACGTTCAGAAACTTTCAGAAATGTTCAGAAACGCTTGGAAACGCTCAAAAACGTTCAGAAACGTTCAGAAATGATCAGAAAGTTCAGAAACGTTCAGAAATGTTCAGAAACGCTTGGCAATGTTCAGAAATGTTCAGAAACGTTCAGAAAGTTCAGAAACGTTCAGAAAGTTCAGAAACGTTCAGAAATGTTCAGAAACGCTTGGCAATGTTCAGAAATGTTCAGAAACGTTCAAAAATGTTTAGAAACATTCAGAAATGTTCAGAAGCGTGCATAAGTGTTCAGAAACATTCACAAATGTTCAGAAACATTCACAAATGTTCAGAAACGTTCAGAAACGCTTGGAAACGTTCAGAAACGTTCAGAAAGTTCAGAAACGTTCAGAAACGTTCAGAAACGTTCAGAAACGTTCAGAAACGTTCAGAAATGTTCGGAAACATTCACAAATGTTCAGAAACATTCAAAAACGCTCAGAAACATTCAGAAATGATCAGAAACGTTCAGAAATGTTCAGAAATGTTCAAAAATGCTCAGAAACGCTCAAAAACGTTCAGAAAGCTCAGAAACGTTCAGAAATGGTCGGAAACGCTAAGAAGTGTGCTGTCAGGTCAGATTCATGAACATTTCATTAATGAGGCTCAAAGATTGTTTGTATTTCATAAACACAAGATCGAAATCCATAATTTACAAATAAACCCAACGATTTAACTTCCAAAAAGGTTTTATATTCATAATTTTTACTTTCTTTAGAGTCTGAGAAAGTGTGGATTTGACAAAGTTGTTATTTTTGAAACTAGCCTCAGATATTAGGATGCTGGTTCTGAACGACGCTTAGCGTTTAGATGTTTCCCGTCCAGCACCGACACCGACTGGCCAGTAACAAGTAACGGTAAATCTTCAAATCCCTGACATGACGATGATGTAAAAGCTGAACCGGTTGTTTACATCTAATAACCAGGTAATTAAAGCTTCAAAAAGAAAAACAACAAGTCCAACCCGGGACGGGACCTGTTTCTGGGCCACGGTACCGGTCCGGGCCTGAACTTTAGTGAGGACCAGAGTCTGAACGGACCAGTCTGAACCAGTCTGTCCCCAGGACTCTGAGTGGTGTCCTGTACTGTTTGCTCCGCCCCAGAATAGCCGAGGATTATTAAAGCAAGAGCCAAGCTAATCCTCAAAGCTCCCCTTCATCCCTGCCGGTGAGCTCATCCGCTACCTGCGCCGCAGGGCTGGATCTGGAGCCGTAAACAGGTTACCGGAACATGAGTGGTGTTGCACGCGCCAGCCGCCGTAACCGGCGGCACCGCGGCGCTCAGGCCGGGGTGGAGGTCACTCACCGTGGTTTCACCTGCAGAGCCGACCAGCGCAGGGACCTCGGACACTGGAACAGTGGAAAAACGGTTGTTAATGGTTACAAACTAACATGATTACTAACATAGTTACTAACTAACATGGTTACTAACTAACATAGTTACTAACTAACATGATTACTGACTAACATGGTTACCAACTAACCTGGGCTTCTGAGGGCCCAACCCTCCCCAACATCATTATCATCATCATTTTATTTATTTCAAACCAACAAAACCACAACTCTCGTACTACAAAACAAGAACAGAAAGTTACAGGACACCATTGAACAGAACAAATAACAATACCAACAACAGACACTATAACAAAACAAACACTGTTTGAAAAGGGGATGGCAGAAGCAAAGTTTATTAAGAAGAATCAAGTGGGACACAATCATGTGGATCGAAATTTATGGGATATTTCAAACTTTTTTAACAAATAAAAAACTGAAAAATTAGGTTTGCAAAATTATTCAGCCCCTTTACTTTGAGTGCAGCAAACTCTGTCCAGAAGTTCAGTGAGGATTCTGAATGATCCAGTGTTGACCTAAATGACTAATGATGATAAATGGAATCCACCAGTGTGTAAACACGTCTCCGTATAAATGCACCTACACTGTGATCGTCTCAGAGGTCCGTTTAAAGCGCAGAGAGCATCATGAAGAACAAGGAACAGACCAGGCAGGTCCCAGACACTGTTGTGGAGAAGTTTAAAGCTGGATTTGGATACAAAAAGGTTTCCCAAGCTTTTAAACATCCCAAGGAGCACTGTGCAAGTGATAATATTGAAATGGAAGGAGTATCAGACCACTGCAAATCTACCAAGACCTGGTCGTTACTCTACACTTTCAGCTCATACAAGGAGAAACTGATCAGAGATGCAGCCAAGAGGCCCATGATCACTAGATGAACTGCAGAGCTCTACAGCTGAGGTGGGAGACTCTGTCCATACGACAACAATCAGTCGTATACTGCACAATTCTGGTCTTTATGGAAGAGTAGCAAGAAGAAAGCCATTTCTTCCATACAAAGTGTTGTTTAAAGTTTGCCACAAGCCGCCTGGGAGACACACCAAACATGTGGAAGAAGGTGCTCTGGTCAGATGAGACCAAAATCAAACTTTTTGGCAACAATGCAAGACGTTATGTTTGGCGTAAAAGCAACACAGCTCATCCCCCTCAACACACCATCCCCACTGTCAAACATGGTGGTGGCAGCATCATGGTTTGGATCTGCTTTTCTTCAGCAGGGATCGGGAAGATGGTTAACATTTATGGGAAGATGGATGGAGCAAAATACAGGACCATTCTGGAAGAAAACGTGATGGAGTCTGCAAAAGACCTGAGACTGGGACGGAGATTTGTCTTCCAACAAGACAATGATCCAAAACATAAAGCAAAATCTACAATGGAATGGTTCACAAAAAACATAGAAGGTGTTAGAATGGCCAAGTCAAAGTCCAGACCTGAATCCAATCGAGAATTTGTGGAAAGAACTGAAAACTGCTGTTCATAAACGCTCTCCATCCAACCTCACTGAGCTCCAGCTGTTTTGCAAGGAGGAATGGGCAAAGATTTCAATCTCTCGATGTGCAAAACTGAAAGAGACAAACCCCAAGAGACTTACAGCTGTAATCGCAGCAAAAGGTGGCCCTACAAGGTATTAACTTAAGGGGGGTGAATAATTTTGCACGCCCAATTTTTCAGTTTTTTATTTGTTGAAAAAGTTTGAAATATCCAATAAATTTCGATCCACTTCATGATTGTGTCCCACTTGTTGTTGATTCTTCACAAAAAATTACAGTTTTATATCTTTATGTTTGAAGCCTGAAATGTAGCAAAAGGTCACAAAGTTCAAGGGGGGCAAATACTTTCGCAAGGCACTGTAGGAGGGAACCAAACAGAACGCAGACGCCAGGAGGGAATCAATCGAATCCAGCTTTCCATCCATCCATCCCTCCATTCATCCATCCATCATCCATCCCTCCCTCCATCACTGATGCCTAAACTGTCATCTCGGCAGAAACGCCGGGCTCAAGGGCGGGTTTGGTACCCTCCATCTTACCGCTCTCCGGCTCTCCGATGGGCAGGGTGTCGGTGGATTCCTCCTCCTTGTTCCTGCTGTAAACCACCGTGGATCGTTCCCTGACCTCCCGGTACGAGTTCTCCACCAGGTTGGACTGCAGGGTGAGGTAGTCGATCTGCTCCGAGCTGACTCCGTCTCCGTCCACCAGCACCGTGACGGCGTAGTCCGCCACCACGCCGTCCGTCCTGCACACGCAAACACCACCGTAAGGCCTGGGACATACTTACAGTTCAGACTGCGTACGCATCATGGCCGCCACGCGTATCCTGCGTTCATTTGACGCGTCAACGTGCACTTTCTCAAAAAGACACTGATCGCTCTTTAGCGCCGCCCTAGTGGCTGGTGGAGCTTTTTCAAAAATGTTTGAAAATGGAAATATACTTTTTGTTTTAATGAGGTTTCTGTAGGAGGACAAACATGACACAAACATTCTGAATGTTTTCCAATGCTGTAAAAATGTGTAGAATTAATATTACATTTCAACATTTCTGTTAACGAAGATTTGTACGGAAGAGTATCAGGGCCATGCAGGAGAAAAAATATTGGAGAGGGGAAGATTTTTTTTTATTGTGCACTTCGAGAAAAAAGTCAAAACGTCGAGAAAATAGTCGAGATTAATGTTGAAATACAATTTCAAGAATAAAGTCGAAACTTCAACTTTTTTCTCAACATTGACTTTTTTCCTCGAAATTGTACTTCAACATTAATCTCGACATTTCTACTTTTTTCTCGACATTTTGACTTTTTCTCAAAATTTCGACTTTTTTCACGACATTTTGACTTTTTTCAAAAAATGTTGACTTTTTTCTCAACATTTCGACTTTTTATTTTTCTCCTGCCTGGCCCTAAAACTCTTCCATAGATTCGCGTAACAAAAAGAGTCATGTGGAAAGACATTAGCAGCTACATTTGCAGCCGAGGACCCAGTTATAACTAATATAGAAACATGCAGCATGTGTTGTCTTCATTCTAAGACTTTTCATTTCTTGCAGCTCCAGACATATTTGTTTTTTGTGTTTTTGGTCCAATATGGCTCTTTCAACATTTTGGGTTGCCGACCCCTGACCTACATCATCCAATATTGTCATGTAAACTTGTTTGTTGTTCTAATCTGCTACTGCTACCAGAGACATTTTATAAACTCTACAGCCCACTCCGGTTGTGTTTCCTGTATCTGTGTCACGTGGGTTTCCCCACCGCCCCTTTAGGAGACTAACAGCAGGTCCTGAGTCTATTGAGTCCTATGGGAAAAGTGAACGTGAGCACAGATTATTACCAATTCCTTCGCCCCATAGTAACCTAAGTAAATATGGGACCCATTTTTCAAAAGCCACAAACCTTCTGAACATTCTGACACCAAAATGGAAATTTTCAGACCGACAGATTAGGAGAAAATGAACTTTGTTTGAGACCTGTCTCTGTCTGAGCAACACACTCTCGTGAGATTTGGCAACACATAGCTCTCCTCTCTGGTGCTGATTCAGAGATTCAGAGTCGTCGGTCACTGCAGAACTGCCAACGTCGTTTTATCATCGAATAAACTTTAAAACTAAAATAAAAATAGCTTCTTTGCTTAATAACACTGTTATTGTTATTATTGAAGTCTTTTTGGAAGGGAATAAAGAATGTTAGACTGATCCGATGATCTTGTACTGGGTGATATCAGACATTAAGGTAGCAGATAAAAAAAACGAGCGGCAAAATAAGGCGCAAATATTAAAGTTGTACCAAAGATTCAAATAAAACGTCTCTGACAATGTGGGGAGAGGGGCGGCCACGCCCACTTAGGAGACAGGAAGTGGATAGCATTTCATACCATTGGTAACGGTAATGCTTGATCTTCTGTATAGAGTATCTTTGATGTAAACTTGTTTGTTGTTCTAATCTGCTACTGCTACTACCAAATATTGAATCACTTTTCCAACTGTTGCTCTGCTTACTGCCCCCTATCGCTCCTCGCGTACTACGCGAGGGACGTTGCGGCTGGTGGTGCACGAGAACGGACAAGAACGGACGCAAACGCAGGCACCGACTGCAAGTATATCCCCGGCTTTAGACGCTGGCCGCGGATTAAAGCTCGGGAGGAAACGTGGTGTGAAATTATTTAGTCTCAGATAACTCCACAAACACTTTTACAGCACAACACTTTGATCTCCGGGAAAAAGATTTAAACTCCCAAAGATTTACCGACGGAGTCGGGGAATAGTTCTCTCTCTTTGCGCTTAAAGGTGATTGATGACCGCAGGAATGTATTCCTAAGGACGAGCAGCTGCGTCGGGTTAAAAACAGTGGAGTCATCAGAATTATCAGTATTATGGTGATGAATGTTGTAACCTCGGCAGATGCTGCGGGACCTGGAAAAGCCATCGATCAGCCCCCGGGATGCTGGGAGTCCTCCACTCTGACCCAGTTTGTCTGCTTTCTGGCAGACGGCTGAACATTCGTGGACCCACAGTGAGCTCCATCGAGAGGGAGATTCCTCTTTCCCTTCCTGACACTCAGACTTGGCCTCTGGAGATGTAACTGCCATCTGAAGCATCATTTAAGCCACTGTTGGCTGGATTTCATGACCGTTTGATAAAAAGAGTGCTGGACGTGTCAAAAATAGCTTTAAGTCTGGGTCGTAACCAGATTAAATAGATCAGATTGTACATACTTTATTACTCTCTATTACATTCCTTTTGGATTTAACGGCCGCATGTTGACATCTGTTATTTTGCAGATTTAGTTCCATACTAAGGATTTAATATCGCTTTCTGAAGCAATCATGATGTTCTGAGGAATGATGTGCTTGAGTTGCCATGGTTACGGAGACAGCAACCGGATTGTCATCGTCTCTGTTCTGCTCAACAAATGTCTTGATTTTTTGGGGGGGGGTTTTACCTTTTTTTATAAAACATAATTAAATCATTATATCCTCTGCAGCTGCCGTAATAACAACCGGAAAGAGAAAACAAGAACAACATTTCGATTTTTTTCTCGACATTTCGACTTTTTTCTCGAAGTGCACAATAAAAAAAAAAATCTTCCTCTGCTAAAATATAATTCTTATTTTTCTCCTGTCTGGCCCTAGTACTCTTCTGTAAGTTTTAGTCTAGTCTTTGGGTCAAGCTATCATTTTAGTTTTTATTAGTTTTAGTCACGTTCATTCTCCTTTTAGTCGACTAAAACTCTGAGCATTTTAGTCTTATTTTAGTCAGAATTTTCCATTTTAGTCACCTTTTAGTCAAAGATTGTATTTAGCCAAACCAATTTTACAATTCAAACAAGGTTATCTTATTATTAGGGCCGAGCACTTACAGTGCAAAGGCCCTATTGTATCTGTAGGAATTTTTTTTTTCTTTTTTATTCTTTATTTCTTCTGACAAAACAAGGGACTTTTTTCCCCCTAAATGTGCCCCAAAAGTCACCAAATTTTGCACCAAGCCAGGCCTGGTGAAAAATTTGATATTTAATGTTTTGCATTAATGAGCGTGGCAAAATGGCTCAACAGCGCCCCCTAGAAAATTTGTGCCTCAAGCCCCACAATGCGGTTTGACGTAATGCACGAAAATCGGTACACACCTGTATCATGTCGCAACTTAAAGAAAAGTCTCTTGGCGTCATGGCCGAAACCAAACAGGAAGTCGACCATTTTGAATTAATCGTGTAATTTTGGCGCAATTTATGCCATTTCTTCGGTAGTTAATACGGCCCGAACCGTAACGTGCACCCAAGTGTGTTATACATCAAAATGTGCGTCTCCATCCTGCAACAACGCGCATTACTTTTCTCTTTCAAAAGCGTTACCGTGGCGACGCTAGACGCCAAAAAGCGCGCCCCTCCCTTCATCTGATTGGTCCATATTTGATAGTTCTCCAAAAGTCACCAAATTTTGCACGCAAGCCAGGCCTGGCGATAAATTTGATATTTCATGGTTTGCATTAATGGGCGTGGCAAAATGGCTCAACAGCGCCCCCTAGAATACTTTTCTCTGCCATAACTTTTGAATGGTTTGACATAAAGAGTCGTGGGTGGTGTCATCGGACTCTGTTTTGAGTCCTTGACCATAATTGGGGAAAATTAGCCCCGCCCTTTCTTCTGATTGGTTATCCCTATTTTCTGCTATAACTTTTGAATGATTTGACATAAAGACTCCTGGGTGGTGTCATCGGACATGGTCTTGAATCCCTTGACCTTAATTCGTGCAAATTGCACGCACAAGGGCCCATTCATCGCTGCTTGCAGCTTTAATTATATTATTGTTACCTTATAGACTCAAGAATACATTCATTCCAGATACAGAAGACTCTAATCTGAGTTTACAACATATTTATTTTTATCTGGACTTCATGACTATTTGATAAAAAGAGTGCTGGATATGTCAAAAATAGCTTTAAGTCTGGGTCGTAACCAGATTAAATAGATCAGATTGTACATACTTTATTACTCTCTATTACATTCCTTTTGGATTTAACGGCTGCATGTTGACATCTGTTATTTTGCAGATTTAGTTCCATACTAAGGATTTAATATCGCTTTCTGAAGCAATCATGATGTTCTGAGGAATGATGTGCTTCAGTTGCCATGGTTACGATGACAGCAACCAGAGCATCATCGTCTCTGTTCTGCTCGTCTACAACAAATGTCTTGATTTTTTTTTTTTCATCTTTTTTTTGTTTTCCAAACTAAAACATAATGGTCATTATATCCTCTGCAGCCGCCGTAATCAGACCCGGGAAGAAAAAACAAGAACAAATCTACATTTCAAGACTCTAAAATGACCCCGTGACCTGCATCTGATCGGACAGGGAACGATTTTTACCTGAATCATAGACACGAAACATTCACAGACGTTACTAACACTACCCTCAGGTACTACCGTGTTAGTATTACAGTTACAATTACAGTATTAAAGCTGCAAGCAGGGATGAACGGGCCCTCGCGCGTGCAATTTCCACCAATAAAAGTCAAGGACTCAAAACTAAGTCCGATGACACCACCCATGACTCTTTATGTGAAACTATTCAAAAGTTATGGCAGAAAATAGGGACTATCAAATATCAACCAATCAGAAGAAGGGTCAGGGCTAATTTGCACCAATTAAGGTGAAGGAGTCAAAACAGAGTCCGATGACGCCACCCACGAGTCTTTATGTCAAACCATTCAAAAGTTATGGCAGAAATCAGATGAAGGGTGGGTGCGCTTTTTGGCGTCTATCCTCGCCACGGTAATGCTTTCGACTGAGAAAAGTAATGTGCATCGTCGCAGGATATAGACGCACATTTTGATGTATAACACACCTGGGTGCACGTTACGGTTCGGGCCGCATTAACGGCCGAAGAAATGGCATAAATTGCGCCAAAATTACACGATTAATTCAAAATGGCCTTCCTGTTCGGTTTCGGCCATGGCACCAAGAGACTTTTCTTTAAATTGTGACATGATACAGGTGTGTAGCGATTTTCGTGCATGTACATCAAACGGTATTGTGGGGCTTGAAAGTTTTCTAGGGGGGCGCTGTTGAGCCATTTTGCCACGCCCATTAATGCAAACCATTAAATATCCAATTTTTCGCCAGGTCTGGCTTGGTGCAAAACTTGGTGACTTTTGGGGAACGTTTAGGGGGAAAAAAGGCCCTCATTTCTTTGGAAGAAGGAGGAAAAAAAGAAGGAAAAAAAAAACAAGGAAAATTCCTACAGATACAATAGGGCCTTCGCACTGTCAGTGTTCGGGCCCTAATAACCTTTGGGTAAAACTACTCCTGGTAAAGAGGACTTGATTCAGTCCTTTAACATCGTGGGCCAATGGATGGATTTTGGGACTAAATTGTGGAATAATTTTTTCCCACCCGGCAAAGAGCTCTTCCTCTTTGAAATGTTATAAAAGACGTTTGAAGGAACTTGACTGCTGTTTTGTAACTGTTTTCCCAATGTATTGTTGTACATTTATCCATGTTTTTTTTTTTTTTTGTGTGTGTGTTTCACTCATAGTGACATGATCATTTCTACCATTAGACTTATTTGCTCAGGAGTCGATACAAGTTGTAAAAACAATATCCCATGCACACTCACACACACTTATTTTTTTGTCTTTATTCTTTATCATTATCTATATATTGCATTATTAGTTTGCCATCACTTTTGTGTAGTTATACTTTTTGTTTTTGCATGTTAATCTTGTGTTCTTTATAACATGTGAAATTTTAATAACTTCGGTGGCTTCAAATAAGCCCATTGGGTTTTTTGCCTCTTCCTGCACCGTGTAGTATTTAGTATTTATTTTTGATAGTATTTATCTTTGATATTTTCTTGTATACCTTTAAAACTGTGCAAAACAATAAAGTAAACTAAATAAACTAAGTACGTGTAACAGGATGCTAATGCTGCTAATTCTGATAATGCTGCTGATGCTGTTAATGCTGCTAACACTGCTAATGCTGATAACACTGCTAATGCTGCTAACACTGCTAATGCTGATAACACTGCTAATGCTGCTAACACTGCTAATGCTAACACTGCTAATGCTGCTAATGCTGTTAATGCTGCTAACACTGCTAATGCTGCTAACACTGCTAATGCTGTTAATGCTGCTAACATTGCTAATGCTGTTAATGCTGCTAACACTGCTAATTCTGCTAACACTGCTAATGCTGTTAATGCTGCTAACACTACTAATGTTGCTAATGCTGCTAAAGTGCTAAAGCTGCTAATGCTGCTAACACTGCTAACACTGCTAATGCCAGTAATGCTGCTAATGCTGCTAACACTGCTAATGACAGTAATGCTGCTAATGCCTCTAACACTAGCGTAGATGGAGAAGTTTATCCTCCAGTTTCCACCTCAAAACTACGTTTTTAATACCAAGTCAAACATCTGAAAGTTTGTTTTTTAGAGTCTTCTGTTCGACACACCAGTAGGTTTTACTGTACAAGCGCAGTGAAATACTCTGCTGGTTTATGGATGGATGTGAGGTAAATAACGCTTTAAAAACGCCAGAAAGATCTGTTTTAAACATCAACAACGAGGGAACATCTGGATGAAATCACGAGTTGAACGGAGACGAGGGGTTTGTTTCCATGTTTGTATTTATATTCCTGGCTGTGATTCTGGCGTTTCTGTGTTTCTACACAAAGTAAACGCAGTGAATCCACGTGTTTCTGCAGATAACAACGTGCAGGACTGCTTATTCTCTCCGTGTCGGCTGCAGGAAGTGCGTCCTGCAATCGCGTCCAAAAAACAGCGAGACGCGCCGACCTCGAAGCTGCTGTTGTTTTATTTCTGTTCTGACTGGACGAATCGGGTGAGAGGTTGTCGAGAAACAGACGATTAGTTGTTTTACAGCGATGTTTCCAGCAGCTGGCTGCAGTTTTAGATCCAACACGTGAACACGGGACTGCTTTAAATCACACCGTCGACAAGGTCGTCCGTCTCCATCAGCAGGAACAGAAATATTTAACTGCTCCGTCGAGGGAAACATTCAAATATGCTCATTACTGATGAAGCCCCTGTTTAAGCTTTTACTCCCGCATCTGTTGTGGTTCTCTGGCGTCGCTGGATCCAGGGCCGGTTCTAGGAAATGATGACTAGGGGTGCATTTCAGATCAGAGGGGGTGCACATGCCTGTCACGTTATTTAACACTAAATTATGCATTTTCCATAATTTCAAGCGGAATAATAATAGCAAAACAACAATATTTGAAGTGTATTTCAAGTGCATTTTTGCAGCAATATCGCTGCAGAACAAAGAAAATGCTACATTTAGTCTGGAGTACCTCACCCTTCAGACAATCTAGCAACAGAAAATAAAACATAGCAACAAAAATAATTTAACCATAAATATACAAGACTGTCTCAGAAAATTAGAATATTGTGTTAAGTGTTAAGTGTTATGTCCTTTATTTTCTGTAATGCAAAAATGTCATACATTCTGGATTCATTACAAATCAACTGAAATATTGCAAGCCTTTTATTATTTTAATATTGCTGATCATGGTTTACAGCTTAAGAAAACTCAAATATCCTATCTCAAAAAATTGGAATATTCTGGGAATCTTAATCTTAAACTGTAAACCATAATCAGCAATATTAAAATAATAAAAGGCTTGCAATATTTCAGTTGATTTGTAATGAATCCAGAATGTATGACATTTTTGTTTTAATTGCATTATCCTTTAAATCAGGGTTAAAAACATTACTGTTTACTCAAGCGTACTCTTAAATTAAATTTACCTGCTGTATTCTACTGCCCTTATTTTTAACAGATTGTGCTTTTTATTATTTTACTTCTTTTCTTATCATCTTATTCAATCATATTTGTTATTTACTGTCTAATTATGTCGAATTATTTACTGTCTAATTATGTCTTGCCGCTTTTAATGTCAATGTAAAGCACTTTGAATTACCTTGTGTTGAATTGTGCTATACAAATAAATTTGCCTTGCCTTGCCTTGCCTTGCCTTACAGAAAAATAAAGGACTTTATCACAATATTCTAATTTTCTGAGACAGTCCTGTAAAGTTGCTGGCGTGGTTGTGCTTGAACCACTTCCGAATATCCATTGTTACTTTGTGTTAACGGAGCAGCAGAGAGCAGCGTCTTGCTGGTGCAGGAAACTGCTGGACGCAGATGAGTGACGGACACTGGCTGATTTATGGTTCCGCGTTGCACCAACGCAGAGCTTACGGCGTAGGATACGCGGTGACGCGAACGTACTGTATGGTGCGCGTCGCTGCGTACCCTAAGCCGTAGGCTACGCCGTCGATTTAACGAGGAACCATAAATCAGGCTGACGCGCGCGCATTTGTCAGTTTTCTTTTCGTCTTTTCAACTGAGCATGCAAACACATAAACTGAGGGTGCAATGCTTATGCACCCTCGTAGACCCGGGCCTGGCTGGATCTCCCGTGACTCGTTTCCCCCCCCAATCCTTCCAGCAAATAGTGATTAAGGAGGTCAGAAAGCTCCGATAATCGTCTCTCTAGTGGAACACTGACTTATTTAGTCCCACCCATCCTGATCCCACTTAGCAGGTGAGGCTGTAAGACCATTAACACCCACAACCAGACATTAACACGTGCCCCGGTTTACAGGTCCAGAGGTCCGGCTGAGCAATGATAGGGATCCCGGAGATTAAACACGGCCCCAGGAGAACTTATTCAAGGTCAAAGCATCAAACCAGTGACTGACTCACCCTTGGTTGTCCTTCTGCGGCCTGCGTGAGACGAGAAAGAGCCGTTAGATTTCTGCCGGACGCAGATGTGACGTTAATGCAGAGACACAAGTTTGGATCTAAATCGGTGACGGGATTGACTGACCTGAAGTCGATCACTGACACACTCCTGAAGCCAGGCAGCTCCTCCAGAGCGTCTTCTATCTGCACAAACACAACAAACATTTCATTCATTAAAGCGGATGAAAAGACTGGAGCGTCGTCCTAAAACAGCTGACTTGTGCCGTTCAGTCAAGTTCAGAGGATCTTCAATGTTTCTGTTGTTTGAAAAACTATTTAGAGAAACCGAGGCACTCAAGAAGATAGAAAAATATAAAAAGCCTTTATTAAATCATGGTAGGACTGGGCGATTTTGGACAAAAATAAAATCCCGATTTTTTTCTCTGAAAACCCGATTTTTGATTTCGATTTCGATTTTTTTGGTAAAACTACAAAAGACAATTAAATAAATTGTTTTAAATATTTTATCTTTATTTTTAAAGAAAAATAGCAAACAAATTTCCCTACTGGGAATGAAGTGTAATTGAAAGATACTGTAAATCCTCCTTGAGTTTAGTAAAGTGACAACATTTACAATTTTCTTGACCAAACAAAGATGACTAGACGAGCTCTGTCTGTAATGCAGCCAGCTGCAAAAAAGGAAAATCCATTTTCCGATTTTCCTTTTTTTAACATTGTCTTGATTAATAAATCCGTTTTAGATTATTATTAGATCATTTAGATTAATCGCACAGCCCTAAATCATGGCTTTGTAAAAGTTAAAAAATGCCAACATGCATTCTTCAGGGCAGATAACAGAGACAAAGGGATCTCTTTAAACACAGGTAAACAGTCACATGATCAGCTCAGGTATCAATTAACCTGGTAGGAGCAAACAGGCACATCAATCAGATGCAGAGGAGAACAAACAACCAATCAGCATAAGTAGTAAAGAAAGACACAAACAGCAATATAAACAATAATAATACAAAAGAAAACCAAAAATCAAAAGTCCTTAAGAAGAAACTCAAAAAAAAAATTAAGTGTTTCTGTTGTTTATTATGTCTCTTATAAGTCCTGAATGCAGGCATTGTGACGTAGAATTGTCAAATTGGTTTAATTCACTGCACGAATCGGCACAGATTACTTTTGTAATCCTGTATTTGACCCGGTCTTTGTACGTTTTGACCGTATAGAAACGTAATTCTTGCCATTGTAAGAATGAGATGAACCTGCTGGATCTACTGCCCTTACTTTTTAACAAATTGTGCTTTCTATTATTTGACCTCTTTTATTATTATTTTATTTCATTTTATGTGTTATTTACTGTTTAATTGTGTCTTGCCGCTTTTAAAGTTGATGTAAAGCACTTTGAATGACCTTGTGTTGAATTGTGCTATACAAATAAACTTGCCTTGCCTCTTTGCTTTGTTTTTCACAAAGTACGCTGCGTTTAGGTCCCACATCATCATTATTTTGAGTTTAATTCTTATTATCATTCATACTCCACAAGAAGAAGGAATGATTTGCATATCCCCTTCTGTAGAACCGCCGTTGCTAAATGTTCATTTATGTATCAAGGTGTTGTGGAACAGTTTAAAACATCTAAGTTAAACATGTTCAACATTATCTGCATTCAAAAGAAAACTGAAAAAAAGTTTATAGATTTTTAATATATCTGTGTTTTTGATTCACCATTATTCAAATATATTTCTAAACTATTTAAGTGTATTCTGAAGTATCGTATAACTGAGTAATCAGTTATACTGTATAGGTCTATGTGTTGTGCTTATATGGTTTTGTGAATTATTGTTTTTAATTTTTTCTTGTTTTTAAGAGGGGGGAGTCACTTATGAGCCCTTCAGGTTTTTATGACCTCTCCTGCACATCTTTTCTTAACTTTTTTCCTCTGTGTAATGTTCCTTTTTACGAGTGCAAACAATAAAAAACAAACAAACATCTGGATATCTTCCTCAATAAAATATTTTTGACAGGAAAGTCTGGTTTCTTCACGCTGAGAGAAGAAGAGCAACGTTGACGCCGTTCAGTAACTTTATTTACTCTTTCAGAGATGTATGATGGAGGCGTAACGAGCTCAAGGGCTTTAGGACTGGTGCTCCGTCCCACTTTACACTAATTCATTAATTCATCTCTGCGTCTTTAGCCGCGTCGTCCTCGACGCTCCGCACGCCAGCTCCTGTGTTGGTGTGTGTCGACAGGTGTGTGCAGATTTAATGTGTGTTAGAAATCCCCACGGAGGCCGAGGACGAGGCCAGGAGTCAGAACGAAGCCACGCCGCCTCACGCCGCCAGCACAGTCACTATTATTATTATAATCATTTTTATCATCATTATTATTAGGGCCCGAGCACTTACAGCGCGAAGGCCCTATTGTATCTGTAGGAATTTTCCTTATCCTTTTTTTCCTTCTTCCGACGAAATGAGGGTCTTTTTTTCCCCCTAAAAATGCCCCAAAAGTTACCAAATTTTGTACCAAGCCAGGCCTGGTGATAAATGTGATATTTAATGGTTTGCATTAATGGGCGTGGCCTAATGGCTCAACAGCGCCCCCTAGAAAACTTTGTGCCTCAAGCCCCACAATACGTTTTGACATACATACATGAAAATCATTACACACCTGTATCATGGCACAACTTAAAGAAAAGTCTCTTGGCGCCATGGCCGAAACCCAACAGGAAGTCGGCCATTTTGAAATAATCGTGTCCTTTTGGCGAAATTTATGCCATTCCTTCAGCCGCTTCAGAGCCCGAACCGTAACGTGCACCCAGGTGTGTTATACATCAAAATGTGCGTCTCCATCCTGCGACGAAGTACATTACTTTTCTCGGTCAAAAGCGTTACCGTGGCGACGATAGATGCCAAAAAGCGCGCCCACCCTTCATCTGATTGGTCCATATTTGATAGTTTGACATGAAGACTCGTGGGTGGTGTCATCGGACTCGATTTTGAGTCCTTGAATATATTTGGTGCAAATTATCGGCGCCCCTTCTTCGGATTGGTCCATATCTGATAGTTCCTATTTTCTGCCATAACTTTTGAATGGTTTGACATAGAGAGTCGTGGGTGGTTTCATCCGCTAAATGTCCAGGCCTGAAGAATCTACATCAAGTCATACAAGCTTCCACTGCAGCCTGAACGTGCACAAAGGGTGGAGGACCGTTCATCGCTGCTTGCAGCTTTAATTATTATTATTATTATTTGTAGTGTGGTTTCTGTTATCCTGTTTCAATTTTAGTTTTAGGCCATGTTTCCACATAGCCGGGTATTTACAAAAACGGATATTTCCCCCTCTACGTTTTGAAAAATACCATAATTTCCAGGAACCCTCATAAATATCTGTTAAGGTGCTATGAGCAGCCAAACCTACAGGGGGCAGTGTAACGAGAAGATAAAGTCATGCTAGCCAATCAGAATCCTGGAAAAAAACATCAACAAATGACACGAGTAACTTCCAGTTACTTCCAAGATGAACGAGAGTCTTTCGTTTGGAGTGACAGAGAAGTGGAGTTACTTTTAAGTGTGACTTTAGAATATAAAACAGGTAAAATACAAGAAGATATTGACGGTGGTCAAACAAATTATAAACACAGGTGTCACTCATGACGCTGGCGACGTTTCTGTCTCATAATGTGACGTTCTGAAGCCTAAATGTCAGTTTGTCTCCGTTTACAAGCAAACGTGAAGACGGAGGTTTTAAAAATCTCCACTTTGGCCAGAGTTTTCAGAAATTATGGTTTTTGGAGACTTTGAGCTTCGTTTTCATGTAAACGAACGGCCAAAACGCATGAAAACACCACTGTTTTTGCTACGTGGAAATGGGGCCTTAGTCTAGTCTTTGAGTCCAGCTATCATTTTAGTTTTTTATTAATTTTAGTCACGTTCATTCTCCTTTTAGTCGTGTCAAGTTTCAGTCGACTAAAAGTCTGAGCATTTTAGTCTTATTTTAGTCAGAATTGTCCATTTTAGTCTAGTTTTAGTCAAAGATTGTATTCAGCCAAACCCATTTTACAATTCAAACAAGGTTATTTTATTATTATATTATTGTTACCTTATAGACTCAAGAATACATTCATTCCAGATACAGAAGACTCTAATTTGAGTTTACAACATATTTATTTTTCCTGTGATTTTGTGGCGACTGGGATTGAGGACGTGATGTCACCAGCAGCAGAACTAAACCAGAGAAACTCCTGAAAACATGGACATTAAGGATCTTTGTTATAACATTTTGTCTCGTTTTGGTCAACGAAAATGAAGACGCATTTTAGTTTTTATTTTGTAATCTACATTTTAGTTTGGTTTTTATTCCTCTACAATATTGCATTATATATTTAATCATCGTTATCGTCACATGACCAGTATTTTCGTCTCGTCTCGTCTCATTTTCCTCAGGTGATAAAGGTTCGTTGACGATGATATTTAATTATAATTTTAGTTGACAGAAGCAACTTTACTGCAGATTCTATGTTTTATGCAGGAGTCAAATATTTTTTTTTGTTGTCGTAAAGAGAGTGTTTCTGGATCAAGGTAAAAAAAAAAAAAAAAAGATTTTTTCCAGAAGCTTTTATTTTTATGGTTTTATGTCTCATCTCTCATCGAGTTTTTATAAAATGTTTCTCTACATTTTTGTCTGGTTTTTATTCCTCTACGATATTACATTATATATTTAATCATCGTTATCGTCACTTGACCAGCTTTTTCGTTGCGTCTCGTTTTCCTCAGGTAATAAAGGTTCGTTGACAACGATATTTAGTCATCATTTTCTTTGAGGAAAGCAACTCTAATGGTCACCAAGCACACAGGAAAATGATTGATGTTATTTATCTTTATGTGTCTTCTGTTTGTCCAGACACCAACCTTGTCCACCAGGTGCCGGCTGAGCGTCTGGAAGTGGAGGCTGGCGGGGTCGTGGAGGTCGTCGCTGAAAACCTCCCCGGTCAGCAGGATGCTCATCTCCACCACCTGCTGCTGCACCGGCGCCGTGGTCGGCTGCACCGTGATGTCGTTGAGCCGCTGCAGGGAAACACAACAAACTCACCGCTGGAACGACTGTTCGCTGAATAGAGAGTCTGCATTGACGTCACTTCCCCACTGGACCAGCCCCCTTACTGCACTGAGTGGCAAAACATCAACAAAAATGTCTGCAACTAGTGGAGAAGACGGGATAACAGCCAATTCTGGGCTTAAATTAGCATCAGTTGGACTTGACAGTGACCCGTACAGTTACCCCAAGAACCAGTGGTCCATGGACATTAATATTTGGTACAGTTACCAAGAACCAGTGGTCCATGGACATTAATATTTGGTACAGTTACCAAGAACCAGTGGTCCATGGACATTAATATTTGGTACAGTTACCAAGAACCAGTGGTCCATGGACATTAATATTTGGTACAGTTACCAAGAACCAGTGGTCCATGGACATTAATATTTGGTACAGTTACCAAGAACCAGTGGTCCATGGACATTAATATTTGGCCACAAATCCAGTTTCCTGATATTTATATGTACTTAATTTCTACGCCGGGGAAATACATGAAGCAAAGCTTGAAGGCTTACAAAAGTCTTGACGCTTGGTCCGACTTCAAGGCAGGATTTGTTGTAGAAATTAAAGTGATGAGGACACCGACTTTATGATTTGACCGTTTAACGTTAGCTACCCAAAAATCCAACATTACCTGATACAAAATGGGAACCACAAATCCACGTTTCGGTGTCTGGAATCCAGTTGTTTCTGTGAATTGCAGCGATCCATTTGTCTCTCTTAAGCTTATTTTTCGGCAGTCTGTAAAACGATAACTCTGATTTCTTGCTAAATCTATGAGTACAGTCGATCGCACAACAGCTCTTTCCCATTTTAGATGTTTTCCAGTTGCTCAAACTGAAGGTTTACGCTGCCACTCAGTCTTTCTGACACTCAGTCTTTCTGACACTCAGTGGGCGAAACCCACTGTGAAGTCGCATCTGTGACGTCATGCGCATTCCCTTTACATGAACCGAGGAGTGTAAAACTCACTGAATTCTCCTCCGTCGTTGCCGTGGAAACGGCCTCTACATCCTCCGCCGCCTCGTCACCAGTGTCTTACAGGAAAACAGAAAAGAGCGCTGGTTTATTTCAGTGGCTCCTAAACCGTTGGCAGGTGATGGATTAGACTCTCGTGACCCTGAACTCTCTTTAAATCTGAGGGTGAGCCGAGCATCAAACACACGGATCAGCCGTTACCGTGGAAACGGGACTGACCTGGAGATCCAGCGGGTTCTGGTTCCGCCGGGGTCTCTGGTGTCGGTGTGCTGGAAAACAAGGAGACGCCGTTTCAACCAGGGTCATGTGACATCATCACAGAAAAGTTTTAATCCACAAGGATACAAGCAAGTTCAGGGACGACTTTCTGGGTGGGTTTTATTTAGTCTTTCATATTTATTATTTATGTTTTATTATTTATTTTCTAGAATGAATAGAATCAATATTTGGATGGATGGATGGATGGATGGATGGATGGATGGATGGATGGATAGATGGATGGATAATGGATGGATGGGTGGATGGATGGATGGATGGATGGATGGATGGATGGATGGATGGACGGATGGATGGAATGTACAGGTAAGAACAGGTATGAACAGGTATGAACAGGTGTGAACAGGTGTGAACAGGTGTGAACAACTGTTTCTCTTCCGGCTCTCGGTGAAGGCGAACACTTTTCTGCTCCTCTCCTTTCTTATCTGCCCTGCTGCTGCTTTTGTCCTGTCTTGTATTCAGAGCCTCTCTTTTTCACTCCTCCGAAACTCTACAATCATGGAATGGATTAACTGGTCTCTCAGCACAATTGACCAAATTTTTGCGACGAGAAGTCAGGGGCTAAGGGAGCCCTCCTGCCCCGATGGGACATTTTTTGTCGGATACACAATGGATTCCTGGAAACATTGAAAGCCGTTGTGTTTGGCGATCCTGTCTGTCGAGGACGTTGAGGATGCTTCATAATTGGATTTATGATAGCAGGATTCCTTCTAATTGGAGTGGGGGGATTCCTAGTATATTGACAAACGCGTAAGTCGTCGACAGCTGTTCTGGCCCTTTCTGAGCTACCTGACGTTGCTGAGGGGATAAGCTCGGCGACCAACACTCAGACTTTAACGTTGGGAGAGCAAAACCGCAAGCTGGATGCGATTCTTGAACAGAATCGCAGGCTGGCAGCGGTCTTTGAGCTCATTGGCAAGATGGATAAGACCTTGGAAAAGTTGGAAGCTCGGCTTGGCGGGAATTGATCACAAATCCGTCTGTTTGGAGTCGCCATTGATGAAACAGAGACGGAGAGAGCAGATGGAAAATTACTGAGGCTGCCTGTTCTTTAATATAATTGTTGATTCTATAATCTGGCCTTGACAGAGCGGTCTCAGACCGATCGCTCCGGTCACAATCTCCCTGGTGGAATGTAAACAAGTGGCTCTGCCCCCACTAACCCTCCCATCTCCCAGGAACATCTGTGGACCTGTTTCAGAACTGACCGAGCTGTCTGATAACATCAAGGACATTGGCTGAGGAGGAGCTCTGAGCGAAGTTCACGGACTTACCGCTACACACACACACAATGATAAATAAACCCTCCTTTATAGTCAACGCCTTCCCCGGCCCCCCCTCTTATCAACCCCCCCAACACAGTCAACAGGTTTTAGAGCCGCGCCAATGGCTGCGGTACTCACTTGGGGTACTGTGCCAGGATCCACCCCCCCCCCCACACACACACACACACACACACACATGTGCAAGTCTTGTGATGATGATGTTAAATTGTTATGTTGCTTTCTGTGCTGAGGTGGTTTTTTTGCACTTTCACACTGTGTATTTATACACAGTGTGAAGATGCCTTTTTTTCCCTCCAATGTCATCCTTTCTCTGATCTGATGTAAGTGCCAGTTGACTCATGTCTCATGTTGTTATTTGTTTTGTCTGTTGTCTTGATGGGTTGTACTGGTCCAAATTTCACGGTGCTGGCCCAGTGACAATAAAGGCTTTCTGATTCTGATCTGATTCTGATTCTGATTCTGAACAGGTGTGAACAGGTATGGACAGGTATGAACAGGTAATAACAGGTATGGACAGGTACAAACAGGTATGAACAGGTACAGGTATGGACAGGTAAGGTTGGGGTGGCGGGACAACCTTACCTGCACATATGCTGCCAGGATGTGGTGGGCTCACTACGACGGAGGGAAGAACGACAGGAACAAACACACACTTCAGGACCAGAGCAGAAATGTGTCGACGAAAAGTCACGAAGACGGAAAATATTTACCTTTTCAGGGTTGAATGAGACAATTTCTGGAAACCACACAAACAAACAGTGTTATCAGTGTTGTTATTAGTATTATTATTATTATTACTGTTATAATTATTATTATTGTAATTATTATTATCGTCATCATCATCATCATCATTATTATCATCATTATTACTATTATTATTATTATTACCATTATTATTGTTATCATCCTCATCCCCATCATCCTCCTCCTCTTCCTCCTCCTCCTCCTCCTCATCATCATCATCATCATCCTCATCCTCATCCTCCTCCTTCTCATCATCATCCTCCTCAACATCATCATCATCATCCTCCTCAACATCATCATCATCATCCTCCTCACCATCATCATCATCATCATCATCATCCTCCTCATCATCATCATCCTCCTCCTTCTCATCATCATCATCATCCTCATCATCATCATCATCATCACCATCATCATCCTCCTCATCATCATCCTCCTCATCATCATCATCATCCTCCTCCTCATCATCATCATCATCCTCCTCATCATCATCCTCATCCTCCTCATCATCATCCTCCTCATCATCATCCTCCTCATCATCATCATCATCATCATCCTCCTCCTCCTCATCCCCATCATCATCCTCCTCATCATCATCCTCCCCATCATCATCATCCTCATCCTCCTCATCATGATCCTCCTCCTCATCATCATCATCATCATCATCCTCCTCATCATCATCCTCATCCCCATCATCCTCATCCTCCTCATCATCATCCTCCTCCTCCTCATCCTCCTCCTCCTCATCATCATCATCATCCTCATCATCATCATCATCCTCCTCATCATCATCCTCCTCCTCATCATCATCATCCTCCTCATCATCATCATCCTCCTCATCATCATCATCATCCTCCTCATCATCATCCTCATCACCATCATCATCCTCCTCCTCCTCATCATCATCATCACCATCATCATCATCATCCTCCTCCTCATCCTCCTCCTCCTCATCATCATCATCATCATCATCCTCCTCCTCCTCCTCATCATCATCATCATCATCCTCGTCCTCATTATCATCATCCTCATCACCATCATCACCCTCTTCCTCTTCCTCCTCCTCCTCCTCCTCATCATCCTCATCACCATCATCATCCTCTTCCTCCTCCTCCTCCTTCTCCACCTCTTCCTCATCCTCCTCCTCTTCCTCCTCCTCCTCCTCCTCATCATCATCATCATCATCCCCCTCCTCTTCCTCATCTCTCCTCTCTCATCCTCCTCCTCCTCCTCCTCCTCCTCTTCCTCCTCCACCTCACCTGCTGCACTCGTTCTCGGTGTTCCTCCGACGTGCTGAAGTATTCACCGATGTCCTGGGCCGTGGCCGACCCGTCCTGGCACCGGCCCATCCAGCGCTGGTACTCGTCCTGCTCCGGCAGCCGGTCCCAGAAGATCTTGAACGCCTCCCAGACGGTCTCCTGGCACACTGGTCCCAGCGGGAAACACACAATTCAGGAAATAAGGAAACTGATGGAGGTGTTTTGACCTGCAACGGCTCAGAACCGACCCAAACGGTCATATAGTCAGGGTTTTCAGGCCATTTAGCTGGACTTTAGGGCCGTTCAGGTCGGACCTGGGCCGACCCATTCAAGGCAAGTTTACTTGTATAGCACAATTCAACACAAGGTAATTCAAAGTGCTTTACATCAACATTAAAAGCAGCAAGACATAATTAAAACATAAATAACAAATAAAATGAAATAAAATGATAAGAAAAGAGGTAAAATAATAAGCACAAGTTGTTAAAAAGTAAGGGCAGTAGAGTACAGCAGGCACATCTCATTCTTAAAATGGCAAGAATTACATTTCTATACGGTCAAAACGTACAAAGACCAGGTCAAATACAGTATTACAACCCCATGTGACTGATTGTGCTTATGATAGCATAGTATTATCTGATCATGCTCCCATATCACTTTCTCTTTGTGTACCAGGGCTTGTCAGATGCCCCCCCAGGTGGCATCTCCAAACAAAATGGCTCCAAGACCCCAAATTCGTCAAATTTCTTGGTGATAATATAGTACTACTTTTGTATAAAAACAGATCAGACCAGCGCAGGTACACGATGGGAGGCATTTAAAGCCTATATTAGAGGTGTGATGATAAGCTATACAAGTTATAAGTCAAAATCCCACCATAGAGAACTAATTGGCCTTGAATTTCAGATTAAAGTTCTGGAGCTAGAGCTATATGAAAATGACAATCCAGAGAAGCATAAGGAGATCCTTGTGTTGAGAACTAGGTATAAAGAACTATCTACCAATAAAATTGCTGCAGATCTTCTCTGGCTGAAACAGTCCTATTATGACCAAGGGGATAAGGCTGGTAAGCTTCTCACATGGAGAATTAAAGAAATGCAGTCACATAGAGCTATTAATTCAATTCAGTTAGAAAACGGAAATCATACAGTGGATCCAGTTGAAATTAACAACTCCTTTAGAACATTTTATGAATCCCTTTATCAATCAGAATACCCAGATGATGCACGGTTACAGTCGGAATTTTTGGACAACCTTGACATTCCAATCATGTCAGATCATGACAAGACTATACTGAGCAAACGCTTAACGATCAATGAATTGTCAGAAGCTGTGCGTCAAATGAAAAATGGAAAGACCCCAGGTCCGGATGGGATCCCCATAGAAATCTATAAATATTTCCCAGATAAATTGTTCCCCCCTCTGCTGGAAATGTTTGAGGAAGCATATGAGTCAGGAATCCTACTTCTATCCCTGCGAACTGCACTAATCACCCTGGTCCCAAAACCTGGCAAACCACCCACAGAAAGAGGATCTTACCGTCCTCTATCCTTAATGTGTTGTGACACCAACCACCAATTCTCTGTAAGGCTCTCGCGAGGAGGCTTGAGAAGTATGTTCCTTCCCTGATCCCTAATGACCAGAATGGTTTTGTTCTAGGACGCCAAGCATTTCATAACATACGTAGAGTATTAAATATATTATATGAAAAGCATGATGCTAAAGATAACGCAATGCTGTCGTTGGATGCCGAAAAGGCTTTCGACAGGATTGAATGCAAATATTTGATGGAAGTTCTGAGCAGATTTGGACTGGGAGACGTCTATCTTAAATGGTTGAAGCTCCTATATGTAAACCCGACAGCTGAGATATTGACAAACAATCAGATTTCCCAACCATTCATATTACACAGAGGCATTATTTTTTTTTGCTATTGAGCCGCTTGCCCTGGCCATACGGCAACATCCGGGAATCCTAGGGGTGAGGAGGAACAGAGCATAGAATTTCACTCTTCGCTGATGATATTATTATTTATTTGTCCAACCTGGCATCATCTGTAGCAACACTAGTTACGTTAATAGAATCTTTCGGGAAATTCTCAGGATACAAGGTCAATAATTCCAAATCTAGTATTTTATTTTTGAATAAGGATGAGAGACAAAACCCACAGACCATCTCGCCTTTCTCAGCCTCTAAGGGTTTTACATATTTGGGGGTCAATGTTGTTCCAGAAACTGAAAAGATTGTTGCCTCCAATTATGATCCTTTAGTACAGTCCATTACTGAATCTCTGAATAGATGGATGTCCATGCCCATCTCCATGTTAGGCCGCATTAATGTCCTTAAAATGTCAGTTCTGCCTAAATTCCTCTACTTATTCCAATCTATTCCTTTGCCACTTCCACAATCCTTCTTTTGTAAGCTAAAAAATCTGTTCTCTAATTTTATATGGAGCAACAGACGTCCGAGAATACGACTCTCCCTGCTGTATCTCCCCTATGATGGTGGTGGGCTTCAGGTCCCTAATTTACAATGGTACTACTGGGCGGCACAATTACGTACAGCAATGTTTTATTTCTCAGCGTCCGATCCTCCCGCATGGCTAACTATTGAATGTACTAGAACATCAGGTCTACCCAGGGGTTAATTTGTGCCGGATCCTGCCGGAACAAGATCCGGCACCTCTCGATTTTGGCCTCCCTGCGTTCCGGGACTTATTTGGGCAGATCCGGCACCTCTCGTATATATATTAAACAATAATAATATAAAAAAGTTTTTTTTTATGTATAAAAAATAATAATATGCATAAATTCATTTACAGAACAAATCCCAAGCATTTCATGTTGTTTATAAAGATTTAACGTCATTTGAAAGAGTCGGAGATTTGTTGATGCAATGAAAAGATGGGCCAGCAAACCACGCCCCTGACCAAAAAAACTTTGGAAATTTGCTGGATCTGGGGAGCCAGCAGCGAGCAACGCAAACATGTCAAAAAGACAGCTGAATTTACTGTCTTTTTTCAAAAAGAAGGAAGAGTTGCATGATTCTTCAAAACGAATCAGAAAAGCAACAAGCGGCGATGAGGGCAGCTGCAGCACAATCAATGTGCTCCTTGCGCCGCGGACACATACACATGAATGGATTTGTGTCGGTTGCTGTGGATTATGTTCTCACTACAAATAAAAAAACGGGCTGAAGCCCCCCATAATTTGATCTCAGCCCCCCTAAAATTAAGAGGACAGTTTTCCCTTTCCAACGATACCAATATTGTGTTTGTACAACGGCGTTATTTTGGGGTTGATGCAGCCGCATCTCTCTGCCTGCAGTCACTGCACTCTGCAGCAATGTCCCGCCCACAGCTCCGTCTGATTGGTTACACACAGAGACAGGCACGGGAAACAGCCAATCAGCGGTGGAGGCTGTGCACGCTGTGCTCACACACAAACCCCCGGATCCCCCCCCCCCCCGGTACCCCCTCGATGTTCCGGGACCTCTTCATTGACAAATTAAGCACTGGGTCTACCTCTCCAGTCGTATTTGTACTCCACTCATGATAAAAAAATCAAGAAGCAGACAAAAAATCCTTTTGTAAAAAAACACCCTCTCTGTTTGGCATGAGGTGCATGCCTACACTGGGAATACACCCAAACTCTCTCAGTTTGCCCCAATATGGGGTAACGATAACTTCATACCTGGCAGAGCTGATGGAGGATTTAAAAAATGGGCTAACAGAGGCCTGGGTAAAATAATTGATCTGTACTTAGATGGGAATCTGATGACCTTTGATCAGTTGGTCTGTAAACATGGCATACCTAGAAACCAATTCTTTAAGTACTTACAGGTTAAAAGCTTTATAAAATCACAGGGCCATACCCTGTATAGACCCCCCATGTCAGATATAGAGGAATGCATTGTAAGAAATAAAGACGGTAAGGGTCAGCTATCGGTATTGTACAGTATGCTACAATCCAAATCAAAGGATAACTCCCACTGTAGACTCAATGCATGGAGAGACGACTTGGGAATTAATATAACAGAAAATGAGTGGGAAAAAGCTTGTCTAAAGGCGCAAACAAAGACTATAAATTCGGCACTAAAACGAATACAATACAAGTGGCTATTCAGAACTTATGTGAGACCTGTAAAATTACACCACTACAATCCCAACATTCCTGATAGCTGTATAAAATGTAATGGTTGTGCTGGCACCCTGCTGCACTGCATGTGGGAATGCCACAAAATTCAGTCATTTTGGATGGATGTAACTAACATGATTTCACGTATGACTAACACAGTGGTTCCATTTGAGGCAAGGCTCTCTATTTTGGGTATTTATCCTGATCACTATGCACCAGGCCGCAAAATAGCTCCCTTGATTGACCTGTCCTTACTTCAGGCTAGGAGAGCGATTGCATTAAGGTGGAAAAGTATGGATGGCCCGACACAGGGAATGTGGTTACGGGAGATGGCGTCATGCTTGGCACTGGAGAAATTAACTTATGTTGTCAAAGGGAAACTAAACAAGTTCACAGAGATATGGGACACTTTTATGCAGTTCCTGGAAAGTGATCGGACTGTAATTGATGATTAAAACCTGAGGGGCGGTGCTGGTGGAAGCTGGCATGCCTTTTGTAAGCAAGCAGGACCGCTTATACGTATATTTTTTGTTTTGTTTTGGTGGGGTGGGAGGGGGGTTATTATATGATTTGATATTATGTCATTGTATGTTTGTATTTGATTTAATTCACCCTTGAGTGTTGGTTGTTGAGGGTGGGGGGAGGAGGGATGTGTGGGATGTCACAGCTCTTGACATTTTGTTTAAAGCATAGTAAAACATGCTCTTTTTGTTTAAGTCTAACGATGGACTAGAGTATTACATTGATGATGGCCCTGAAAGGGCTGCAAAGAAGGACTTTTTGAAGCTCCACAGAAATATTTGAAAAACTGCTTGTGACTGTATGTTCTGTCAAAAAAACGAAAATCAATAAATATATTGTTAAAAAAAAAAAATACAGTATTACAAAAGTAATCTGTGCCGATTCGTGCAGTGAATTAAACCAATTTGACAATTCTATGCCACAATGCCTGCATTCAGGGCTTATCCATAACTTTGCGCGGTTTTCAAAAAGTATTTAATTTAAGAGTACGCTTAAATAAAATGAAATAAAATGATGAGAAAAGAGGTAAAATAATAAAAAGCACAAGTTGTTAAAAGTAAGGGCAGTAGAGTACAGCAGGTAAGTATTTAATTTAAGAGTACGCTTCAGTAAACAGTAATGTTTTTATCCTGATTTAAAGGAGGTGACAGTTGGAGCAGACCTCAGGTCCACAGGAAGTTTGTTCCACCGGTGAGGAGCAGAATAACTGAACGCTGCCTCATCATGAATAAATAACTGATTCTGTTTCTAATCTGAGTAAAGAGTTCCTCCACCGACCACCAGGTCCGGATAAACATATTTACAGTCTGGTACAACAAACAGTTTCGTCTCCATAGTTACAGATTTTTGTAACTTATCAGGTGAAATCGTATAAATCAATGAATTCATGTCTAAATAAAGTTTGGAACTTTTGATTGACAGCTAGCGTAGCAACTGGAACAAACTTAGCCGCTACAACTTTGAAAGGCTCACCATTTTGATGTTTCCTGTTTCCATCTGTTCTTTTAATGATTTCTATTTATTAAATAAATGGTCTCTGCTCTTGACCAGCGTTTACTGCTGCTGCATCTTGAAACTTTGTTTGGAAAACCAGCCCAGTGGAATATAAGATCATGGAGACAGACGGGCGAGGGAACGAGCAGAAAGAAAGACCGGGATTAATTTAAAGAGGAATTAGTGGATACATGATCGCGGAATTATTCTATTCGGATTTAAAATCAGAATAAACCAGCCACTTACTTCAGAATTAATATTATTTCGGAATGACCATTTTCATTCGGAATTAGGTGTTTACATGGTCATTTTTACTCATTTTAGATTGGATTTAATTTTAGATCTGAATTAAAGAGGAATTAAACTTCCCATGTAAACGGACACAATGTTGGATCTCTGAAGTCACGAGTCCGTGATTCAGCCCACTGGGCGCCGATCCAGAGGCTCTAATCCTCTTCCAGGAACCATCTGTAAGGTCTGAGGTGTTCATCTTCAACCTCCTCCACCGTCCACGACCACAGGATACGGAGCGTCTCGGTACCCGACGCCCTGCTGGGAGGGTCCGTGTCAGAGTCTCCAAAGCGCCGGAGGATAAAGATATCAAACGTTTAAATCCTTCTGTCCTCTGGTGCTGCAGATCCTTCTCTGCAACCGTCAAACCTGGTAAATGCAGCTCTGTTGTGCTCAGATGCAGCTATTCGGCAGTTTTTTTTAATATATTTGAATGCTTTTTGTTTATAATAGTATTTAAATAAAAGTACAATCTGTAAAACACTTTAAAAGTAAGAAATGAGTCACATTCCCGCCTTAAAAAGTCCAAAAAACAGCGACGTCAGCTTCTCCAGTTCACAAAACTGTTCCAGATCTTCACATCTAAACTTTCTGCTGTCGTTTTAATATCAGAGATAAACAAGTTTATGTTCTTAGGACCATTAAAAAACAACCGTCTCTTTTTCCTTAAAGCTGCATCTGACTGGTTGATTGATTTGATCTTTTTTGTTATGAACTGGTCCCTGCAGGTCACCTGAGTCGTGTTATAATCACGACGTAAACAGCTTCTGCCACCAAACCCCGAAACCTCCGGACAGGAATCATGATCTAAAATTAAGTGAACATTTTAATTATGTCAGATAAATGCACAATATTTATCAGCTGCCATGTCTAATGTGTCAAACTGGCTGCAACTTTCTCATTTACACCTTGATGTATCAAAGACTGTCTGTATGTTTTTTTCAAATAGGGTAAGTGCTGATATAACTCCTGATGTATTTGACTTGAGGTTGTACAGGAGTTCAAATATCTGGGAATCATGATAGACTCACAGTTACGCTTCAAACAACAAATAAAAAGATCTATGAATCAAATAAAATTGAATCTCTGTAACTTCAGATATATTAGAAATAATTTAACTGTTGATTCATCCAAACTGTTTCTTAATGCAATGATAGAACCACATATCACCTACTGTATAACAAGCTGGGCAATGGCAGGTAAATCCACACTAAAGCCTGTTGAGATAAAATACAAACAGTCCAACACGTACCACCATTGTGCAATCTTGAAGAAATATGAACTTTTGAGCTGGGACAATATAATTAAATACTCAGATTGCATCCTTGTATATAAAATCATCCATGTCTGGCTCCACCTCCATTAAATATATTTATAAAGAAAAACATGAACAGGTTAACCAGAGCAGATCTACAGGTGACTGTATTGTCTCATTCAGAAAAAGTGCTTTTGGGCAAGTCAGCGTTTTCATACCGAGCATCTCATACATGGAACACAGTACCCAGTAGTACTAGTACGAGACACACCCCCCCTCACCTCCTTCATTAAACCCTTAAGAACAAGCTTCTAGAGAATCAAGTCTGCACTCATATTACATCTTAGGGCCTGATTTACTAAAGGTTTGTGTGCGTAAAAACCTGTGCAAACTTGACAGCACCCGCAAACCAATGTGCGAGCTGATCTACTAACGGCGTGCAAAGAGGATTGCGTCTCTGAAATCCGCAGAATAGCGCACGCAATCCATTTAGTACTTTTGCCCTGATGAATAATCAATATGGGGCGTAACCGCCAGAGAGCGCTAAATACTGGGAGGGGAAGATGCAAATAGGTTAATTTACCACACGCAATGAGATTTACCAAGCCTGAAAGTAATTGCGCGTAAGTTTTATTAAAGGCCACTTTTTCTTTAGTTCTTCGCCTTATATCTTGCCACCTTCTCTTATTGTGCCCCCCTCCACTCGCCCACAAGCAGGCCAAGCCTTTGTACCAAAACTTTGTATTTTATTGATTATTTATCTTATTGAACGTGAAATCATCCCTCATAAATTACATTTAATTAAAACCCGTGCTTATTAATCATAAAACACAGGTTAAACATCATGACCAAATCCGCTCCGACCCGCTGTGTCTGTGATCAGCGCAGACAGACTGCAGCTTCGCCTGAATTATGGTTCTGCGTTAAATCGACGGCGTAGCCGACGGCGTAGCCGACGGCGTAGTGTCGCGGTGCGGTGTGCGGCGCCGCGTAGCCTACGCCGTCGGTTCTGCGTTGGTGTGACGCGGAACCATAAATCAGCCTTCAGTGTGCGCTCTGTGTGCTGTTCTGAACACTTCTCTTCTCTTCTTGCCATATGATGGTCCCGTCTGTCACACATTTACTGTCAGTGTTTGCTATATAATATATAATATTTGCAATATACTGTGGACATCTGAATAAAAACTTAACTCATAAATAGATTAATCAAAGCGCTCTCCAGCTCTGTGTCTGATGTCTTTTTCTCCTCAGATCATGCCGAGCACCGCCGGGTCACGCAAACCCGACCAATTAAATATTAAAATCAAATTCAGTCCTGTGGCCCGTTTTTCGATTTTGTATTTTTGATCTGTGCCTAAAATTGAAATATGAAAAACCAGCCATTTTTCCGTTTTTTGTGTTATAATAAAAAACTAATAACAACATAACCAGTCAGGTCCGTGTATCTTTTGGTCATTGGATTTTTCCATCATGAGTGGGAATCAAAAAACAAAAAACGATTGGTTTATTTGATTTTCCTTTTAAAACAAAAAACAAATATTGAATTACACTGCATTTTTTCTTTTTCTGTGTTAATATGATTTAACAAAGATTCAAAATACGCTTTTATTTTCGTTTTCTATTTCATATAAGAAAAATGAAATTACTAGTCAACAGGAACGAAAAAACGAACCAAAAACAACCGTTTATTCATATTCAGTGCAGTGTTTGGCGGGTGTGCTTGTGAGAACTGGGGTCCCTGGAGGTCCTGGAGAGCCAATGTCCCCGTAGCGCGAGGTGTCCCCGGCGAGCTGCAGTGTTTGGCGGGCTGTCTGTGAGTGTCCTGGGGTCCCTGGAGGTCCTGGAGAGCACAAGTCCCCGTACCGGGAGCTGTCCCCGGTCCTGGCCGGGATCAGTGCAGTGTTTGGCGGGTGTGCTTGTGAGAACTGGGGTCCCTGGAGGTCCAGGAGGCAAAGGGAAAGCCCAAGTAGCCTACCCCCCGTACCGGGACGTGGTCCCGGTCTTGGCCGGGAGCAGTGCAGCGTTTGGCGGGCTGGGTGTGAGTGTCTGGGGTCTCTGGGTGCCTGGGTCCTGGTCCCGGGACTCGTAGGTCCCTGGGTCCTGGTCCCGGGACTCGTGGGTCCCTGGGTCGGGTCCCGGGACTCGTGGGTCCCTGGGTCGGGTCCCGGGACTCGTGGGTCCCTGGGTCGGGTCCCGGGACTCGTGGGTCCCTGGGTCGGGTCCCGGGACTCGTGGGTCCCTGGGTCGGGTCCCAGGACTCGTGGGTCCCTGGGTCCTGGCCACTTTCGCCCGATTTTCAGACACTTTGGCCGGCTTTCGGCTTCCTTCGGGCCCGCCTCTGCGGCGCTGCTCCCCCCGACCACCGGGGGGTTTGCAGCGCCTCCCTCTCGGTAGCGAGACCGAGTCGACCCGTCCGCCCCAGGTGTCCCCCCACGGAGCCCCGCCGCCGCCGGGCAGGCCGACCTCCGATCCACCAGCAACGGGACTCGGGTCTCGGCAGCCCCGTGTGGGGAGACCTCGGGAGCGGCCGGAACCTCGCCCCGCCTCGACGCACCGTTTTCTGGGCGGGCGGGTGGGTCCGCTCGGGCTGGGGGTGACCGGCAATCCAGGGCCCGGTTCAGCCGTCTGCGGCGTGGTAGGGTTTGAGAAACGCTGTTTTTCCCGGAGGACTAACACCACCGCCAGAGCGGCAGCCGACGTCGGAGGTCGGTCACGCAACACCTCATTTAAATACTGCAGTTTGCACCTGTTATCAATTGCGCACGCAATCTTAGTTGATCACCCGCAAACCACACGCAAACAGCACACGCAAACTTTTTCAGTGCACACGCAATTTAGTACTCTTTATTTAGGATCTTAGTAAATCGGGCCCCTAGTGTATTTTATTGTATGTTTTATTTTATATCTTAGTGTATTTTATTGTATTTTCTTCTACTGTGTATTTATTATTTATTCTTTCTTTTCTTATTTTCTTTTAATTTTTGAATTTTCATATTTTTTTATGGCATATATGATATGATATAGTGAGGAAGAGACAGGACTAAATAAGCGTTCTGCTTCCTCCTGTTCCCTCTCCAACACATTGTTTTGCTGTTGTTCTTTATTTCTGGATGAGACTGTTAAATTGTTTTGCTTTTTTTAAAATATTTTGATGCTTTTAATTTGATGGGTTTTGTTGTGTTCGAGACAAAGCCAACAATAAAGAATAAATAAACAATAAAATAATCAATGAGTGTATTTTACTGCTGTGTGTCATCATTTCTTGGACTGTATGTAATGTATGTGTGTCTTTTACATCAACCAGGGACTAGATATGCTAATTAGCCACTGGCAATAATCTAGCATATTTACATTAAAATGTTATTATTAATATGTACTATCCCTGGTTCTTTTCCTTTAAAAATAAAATACAAATACAAATACAAGAATAAAAAAGCTCAGTAAAAGAGTGTTTTTACAGACTGTAATGTTCAGAGTTTCATATTTGTGGAAAGTGATTGGATGTGTGCGTTAATGCCAGGTGAGCGTCCCGGTGACGTCACGGCTGGTTGTCAAGTCAAGTCAAGTCAAATTTATTTATAAAGCACATTTCACATTATAAGCATGGACTCAATGTCCTCAAAAATACATAAACAAACAAACAAACAAACAAAATTACAAGTTTGCAATAACAGAAATAGATAACGAGTATGACAAGAGAAAAAAGAATAATAACAACCATAATTCCATTTTAACAAAAGTGCGATCACCCAGCCAACCATGAGTTTAGGCAAACGCCTGTGCAAAAAGGTAAGTTTTTAGTCTGTTTTTGAAAGAGGGCTGTTGCAGCAGACCTTAGTTCCTGCAGAGAGGAATTCCAGAGAGTTTGGACTGTAGTGACTGAAAGCACCGTGAGCAGATCTAGTGTGGATTCTAGGAATGATTAGAAGACTCTTATTTGATGATCTAAGGCAGGGGTCGGGTTGCCGACCCCTGATCTAAGGGATCTGTCCGGTATGTATTCAGCATGTCAACCATGTAGGAGGGAGCTAAGCCATTCATAGATTTAAAGACAATAAGAAGTACTTTAAAAATCTACTCTTTGTTTAACAGGGAGCCAGTGAAGAGAGGATGAAACAGGAGTGATGTGTTCATACCTCCTGGTTTTTGTTAGAATTCTGGCTGCAGCATTTTGAATAAGCTGGAGTTTATGTAACACTTGCTTTGTTAGTCCTGTAAAAGGTGCATTGCAATAATCTAATCTAGTGGCGTCAGTCCTCACCTCTCAGGTGGAAGTAGCTGAGGTGGCTGGCCAGCACCTGCTCCTCCGTGTCCTGGCCGCACAGGCGCAGTCCGGCCTGGTAGAAGATGTTCCTCCTCCGCCGGGAGGAGGCCGCGGGGTGTGGGGCCGCCGCCTTCAGCTCGGACACGCGGGTGACGCGCGGCAGCAGCGCGGGCTCGTTCATGTAAGGCAGAGAGAGGAATCCCATGGAGGAACCCTCGGAGGACGCACCTGGGACAACAGCAGGTGTATTCACATTCATTACTCAAGTAGAAGTATAGATACTAGAGTTTAAAAATACTCCTGTAGAAGTTGAAGTATCAACTCAAGTTTTTTACTCAAGTAAAAGTATAAAAGTACTGGTTTTTAGGGTTTCAAAACTACTTAAAGTATAAAAGTAAAAGTAATGTAAGGGGGGAAAAAGCCATTAAGGACAAAAGCCATTGAAAATGAATGTATCTTAGCAAGGGCGTAAGTTTGCATAGGGACGGTAGGGACATAACACTACAAACTTTTCATGAGGCTCAAATTGTCCCCATCAACTTTTAAGCAACCTTATTTGCATTATACGAGTTCAGATATAAAGGTAATTTAGATTGTCTTCCCAAATGTTGTAAGGATAGAATTGACCCTACCATTATTAAGTGAATTATTTTCATTATGTTCAGACTTAAATTTACCCCTTTTCACTTGCTGAATTGCCGGTCCATTTTTTTTTTCTCAAACGCACATTGTTTGTTTTTTCAGTTATATTTAATGTATATATATTTTAATGTATGTATTTATTTAGACAGACAATGTTGAGTGGTCTTAAGACAAATGTTTATTTTTTGCATTCTGGATAGTTAAGAGATTATGAATAAGTTTGTATTAATTGTGTATGTTAATATAATTTAAGTTATGTTCAAATATTGCAATTTAAATTGCTAATAAAACCCTGGAATATTCTGGAAGTTTTCAAAATGTTTCTTTAGTAGTTTTTGAAAACAAAGGTTTGAATGGAACCGTGTATCAGGTGAACCACTACACATGAAAGTTAGTATAAGTCAATACAGATTTATTTTGCATTGATCATTTAGCCTATCAATTAATTAGGTTCATGTTCGTGACAAATGTAGCCCTGACCCCCGTTCATCCAATCTGTTTGGTCTTATTAATGTCCCCAGCTAAAAGTATATGCAGGTTATGCTGTTATATCGTCCCTACCAATGTTGAGACCAAACCTACGCCCTTGCATCTTAGTATAATGTAAATATATTAAAG